>NC_048415.1:4254448-4265930 GCF_013103735.1 Etheostoma cragini
GCTCTGGACTGATGAGTCAAAAAGTTGAAATATTTGGCTTTAGCAGAAGGCAGTTTGTCCGTCAAAGGGCTGGAGAGCGAGACAATGATGAGTGTCTGCAGGCAACAGGGAAGCATGGTGGAGGTTCCTTACAAGTTTGGAGCTGCATTCCTGCTAATGGAGATTTGGTCAGAATTAATGTTGTCCTCAGTGCTGAGAAATACAGTCAGATAGTTATTCATCATGCAATACCATCAGGGAGGCGTGTGATTGGCCCCAAATATATTCTGCAGCCGGACCCCAAACATACTGCCAAGGTTAGTAAGAAATATCTTCAGCGTAAAGAAGAACAAGAAGTCCTGGAAGTGATGGAATGGCCCCCCCACAGAGTCCTGATCTCAACATCATGGAGTGTGTCTGGGATTACATGAAGAGACAGAAGGATTTTAAGAAGCCTACACACAGAAGATCTGTGGTTAGTTCTCCAAGATGTTTGGCAAAACCTACCAGTCGGATTCCTTCAAAAACTTTGTGCAAGTGTATCGAGAAGAAGTGATGCTGTCTTGAAGGCAAAGGGTGATTACACCAAATATTGATTTGATTTAGATTCCTCTTCTGTTCATTCACTGGATTTTGTTAGTTGATGAAAATGAACTATTACCCTTCCATTTTTGAAAGCCTTCTTAGTTAACAGCAAATGTTACTTGCCTAAAACAGTACTGTATGGATAAAAAATAACATAATTTTTTTTATATATCCATTGTGAGATTTAGATAGTTGCACCTTCTCCAAATATGGCTGCTGCCAATAATTGCAAGCTCGGGGCCACGCCTTTTAAGTATTTAGTGTTGGGCATCACCATCATCTGTGACCTCCTTACCGGATTATTCTGGATCTCACCCACACCACCAAATATAAGAACAAGTCTTTGACAGGTAATGTGGGAACTCCCGAAACTTCATATCTGGTGTCAGTCTGTCCCTTTGGATATCCAAAGTTTGATTGTAAACTTGCTGAGATAATGAATAAAGTCTCTCTCTGTTTTGTAGACTGTAAAATACGCCTGTTTGTAATTTGGATTAAAAAATCAAATCAAATCAAACTCCAAGTCTGAGGCCACATGCCATGACTTGTGTGACCAGCTGCCGCAGCATGAGCCCCAGGAGCCCCAGGTTACCTTTCCACCATGTTAACCTGTTCACTAACTGTTCTCTAACTGTTGTTCATGCATAATGTAGTAATATGTTCTAGTATTAGTCAGTACATTTTGCTGGATTAGATAGCAACTGTATCCAAAAGGTTGTTCTTTACTGTGAGTATGGTGGTGATGCAGACAGTAGTATGAAACTCTCTCTGGTTAAGTAGTTTTTAATACATGTGCAATGTCATATAAAATGTAAGAGGAAGCATTTCTCAACTTGGTTCATGGAATACCGGTTATTTAAATGTTCAATTAGAATACTGATTGTGGATCTTTTCAGTGTATTAGCATCTTCAATGATACATTCACAAACACAGATACAGAATAAAAAATAATTATAAATATTTATCAGAATGTCCACAGTATTTTTAGGTGTTATATAATCCTATATCTTTAATGAAAATAAAAATGAATTAGAGATATTTAGGCTGAATCTCAGTTTTTAGATTACAGACTGGAGCCAAAACAATGCACGTTTCCATTTTTACTCATTGTCTCTTCATGTTGACTTAAGGGATTCCATGAATCATGGGAAATTCCCTTTGAGTCTGCAGGTTGTGAGATTTGTCTCTGAGATAAAACATTGAGATTAAGCTCATCTCTCTGTTTGATTGTTCTTTTTGTTGAGGTCTTTTTTTTGTTACCCCTCTGTGTAACCTCTGACCTCAGGAGCAGGAAGTGGACAATCTCTTCTCCCAAAGAATCCAGCTCAGCAGGACACGGATGGAACATCTATGTGGTCAACACCGTCCCCCCCCTCACTCTTTACCAAGAGATGGTAACACAAACACGCTCTCTTAAACTACATGTCAGTTCTTTTCTGTTGTTGTGTTCATGTACTTATATTTATATCACTAATACACAATTATTAATGATAATCACGAAAGACTAAAGAAAGTAAACCAGAACAAAAATCACGTGTTGAACATGAAAAGTTAACCAGTTAAATTGTTAACAATTAAAATTAAAAGCCAACTATATAAAGACACTTTACTGTGAGACGCATTTAACAGTAAAGAGTCCTTAAAGTTTTATTTTTTGAAAAAGTTACAACATTAGTAAGCGTATTGCAAATTATTGTGTTTCAAATATTTTCCAAAATCAGTTTTATTTTTAAAATCGAGTGCGACAAAAACTTTTAGGAGTAGACTGGATAAGAAAAACATTTTGTCCTCTGAATACTTGAACCTTACTGGAGATGTGTAGTGTATGGTCTTGAGTCTGTATACTCACCTGTGTGTCTCCGTGTGTCAGGTTGAATACAGCCAGCGGTATGCAGAGACCAACCCACAGGCCCATAGCCTTCGGCACCTCCTCAGTGAAGCGCACCTCCTCCTCCGCGCCTCCTTACTCCAAACACCAGCGCAGCAAGGAGACATCGAGGGCTGTCCCGCGGTGGCTCAGCAGACAGATACAGACGGACCAGCTGAGAAACAGACAGCTATACAGAAAGACATTCAGGAACTGGAGGAGGCAATGAGGCAGAACTGTGCCCAGCTGGGAGACTGTTTTAGCAGGTAACACACACACACACACACACACACACACACACGTACATACATGAAAACACTGCTTAATATGAACTAAGGTTCTCTTATATTACTTAAGTTGATGCAATTTACAGATTTAGGGACCAAAATACCTTAGAGAGTACCTAAAAATCACCTAAAATGTCTTTGTTTACCTCTAGGGGTTTAAAGTGGAAATACATAAATTCATTTTTTTTTCTTTTTTATTTATATACACATACATACATACAATGGTCTAACATGGTCCAAAAATATGAAAAACATAACTAACTCTCTCCATAATCCAAAAACTAGAGTGATAAAACTGAATTGTGTGATGTCTTCAGGTATAAAGTGCTCCATAGACCATGAATTGGGAAAAAGATAGATAGATAGATAGATAGATAGATAGATAGATAGATAGATAGATAGATGACACTGAGAAAATATTGTCTATGGAGCGATGAAGTTGATGACATCACAAGTTGGAGACTTACTTCTCTGGTTTCTGCCTTTGAGAGAGAGTAGCTCATGTTCATACATATTGATCAAACTTTCCTTGGCCATGGAAATAACCTAATGGAATTCGGAGGTTTTAACATTTACAGTTAATTATTTAGTCATTTGAATTTTGGGCACATCATTTTGTAATTTAATAGATTCTCAACTGTAATTATGTTTTGTTATAATTGGATTTATTGTTAAAACTTAAAAAATGTCAAAATATAGTAAAAAATTACCATCAAAATTACCTAGAGACCCTTTGAGAAGCAGGAAAGAGCGAGTGTTTGGTATTTTTTCTTTATAAATAATTTGTTGATTTGATTTATTTTGTGTGGATAGACAAAAATATATTTTAGCACTATTTATACAGTTTTTTTCTGTTCTGTAAGGGGCAGTCAGAAGGACTGCCACCTGGCTCTGCCGTACTACCGGATGTCTGGTCTGTCAGTCACAGACATCATAGCCAGGAACCACCCGCTTCCCAGCAGCCCTCACTCCTACGGCCCCGGCTTCCTGTTCTACCTAAAGCATTACCTGTTAGAAGAAACAGAGCAGATTCTCAGTCAGGTACACACAAAGCACCGCACGTGTATGCTCAGACTTGTTACAATTGAATACCTTTACTATTTACAGAGCTGATTTAAAGATTTCATATGGAATAAATGAGGGAAATTGTGTGTGTGTGTGTGTGTGTGTGTGTGTGTGTGTATGTGTATATACTGTATATGTGTGTGTATATATACTGTATATGTGTGTGTATATATACTGTATATATGTACACTGTATAATTTTTATGTTCAAGAGTTAATCTGCTTTTTTGTTTATGTTACATACAAAACCTTTAATACCAGTCCTCCAAAATAACATAATTAATATAAAAGGTAACAAAAGAAGAATTAAATAATTATCTCTCTGCAGGAAGCAGCTGATAAGGTCTTAGACATTTTCAGCCAATCAGAGCCTTCACAGCTTGTCAGCGTGTGTGCCAGCCCGCCCATGATAAACATCAGTCCTGCCCAGGCGCTGCAAGTCTTACAACATCTGGAGGCCACAGCTGGCGTGTCGGTTCCTCTGACAATCACCATGGCAACCATGATGCTGCGTTTGGATGACTTGCCACGGTACAGAGAGCTGATGGAAAGACACGCGGAGGTTAGAGAGGGAGTGTATACAAATGATTATAGTATACATTTTCCACAAAAAAAAATGTAACTGCAAATAATATAATGAACATGAACAATGAATTTGTACAGTTTGTTTGTGCAAATCCCTAAAGCTTTCTTTTATGTTTGCATTAAATAATTTTTGACTACAGTACTTCAGAGAAATATGGAGCATATTTGCAGTTTGCAATAAATTGCTCTGGTCTAATTTCCTGGGTGCAACTACGGTGCCCAGTTATAAAACTTTAAGACATTGTACATTTCCTGACTGTATATTAGTAATTCCTAAAGTCTAGTCAAAGGCAATTGTATCAATAATTGGGAAACCAGAGGTCTGTCCGTTTGTGTTCAGATGCTGCTGGTGTACGGGTTCATCGAGGAGCCGAGGCTGTTGCTGCACGGCGGAGGTGGAAGCCAGCATGCACACGTCCGTCCCACATCGTTGACTGGCCAGTTGGCAAAGTCCCAACCAGGACTGCTAGTGGCTGCCATGGTGGCTTTACACGAAAACAACAAAGTCCAGCTGGAACAGGCTGGTCACATATTTAAGGTCTGTGTGTCACCTGTTCCTATTAAATCACAGCTACGATGCCAGAAGTACAATTATCTTCCTGATTTTCACATTAGTAGACGAGATGATAAAAAAGGTATCCAAATTAGTCCATTTGATCAATCCTCCATGAAAATATATAGAAAAGAATAGCAGTAAAAACATATATGTGTGTGACTGTGTGTTTTGGTATTAGGAGCTGGGCTGTGAGAATTGCTTACAGGTGGATTTCTGGGAGGCGATGCTTATGGCCTCCTCGCAGGAAGCTGTCATCCAGGAACTTCTGTTTCGACTGGCGTCCGTCTACATCGACCGATTGACAAACACGACATCGGATACACACCCCAACGAACCACGCGCACCTTCCAGACGCAGGTCGCTGAAGAGCGCAGACGATCTGGTACATTTCTGTCAGACACTGGTGAAATTTCTTGTGGTGTTTGACCACCACCTAAATCTACTGCTAAAAAATAGGATTGTGTATAAATACCATAATGTTCAGAAATCAATTAATATGAACAGTGGTCTGCATGTTTGTTTGTGTCTCAGATGAACTCATGCTCCCATTATGGTGCTCTGTACCCGTGGCTCACTGTTCTCAATCCAGCTCAAACTACCAGCTCCCAACACCAGGAGGCGTTATACAAACTGCAGGTAATTTGTCAACAAATAAAATAAGTCTGCTTCTCTATGCCACAAATTAAGTTGCCTCAGTAAAGTTATAGAAGTGATGTGATCAGAGCAGAGTCCATCCACCTTCAAGGTGTATAATAAGACTTAAAAGGAACTAAATCAGTAAATAAGATTTTAATGGTAATGCCGAATAAGACTGTATGCACTACAATAAACTCATACATACATACATACTTGCTACATACATACATACTGTACATACATACATACATACAACACTTAAATTACAACAATAAAGCAATGTTTAGCTGTCGGCAACATTACAGCTATGTATTTACAAAAGAAACATAATTTAAGTGTATTTTTCAAAAATAATAGATTTATGGAGTATTGAATGTTGAAAGTTGAGTGGCAAAGAGAGCTGTTGGTATGCCACAAGACCTTTTTCTCACTTTCAAGTGTATCTAGTTACTAGTAACCTCTGTGGACACAAGGGGTCCTATTCTATGTCTGTGGACTTAGACATAGAAAAGTTAAGAAGAATCAAATGTGGAAAAACATATACATTAATAGAACATCTGAGATTGGGTACTGTACATGACATCCCAGTGTTTCTAAAATCCTGCCTTTGTACCTGAACAGTAGCACAAATATACTGTATATCCCAAGTTGGCTAGTAGGTACCATGAGCTACTGGTCATACTAGCCCAATTGAGAATGTGACAGCAAAACCTCCTGAATATAGTGAATTGAGCGAGGGTATTTTTTTTAACATATAAAATTAACTTATTTAAATGTAAGACAAAGATTGGGATCTATGATCTGTTTGTCTCTAGTCTCTCCTGTGTGGTCCGTCCCTGTCCGTGGGCTCCGTCGTGCCTCTGATGGAGCGTCTCTCAGAGGAATCCTTATGGGGCTTCAGTCTGCACCTCCTCTGCACAACCAGAAGGGGGCAGTACGACAGTAGCATTGAAAAGCTGCTGGACCGATGTCCTCAGGCCATCATAGCCTACGCCAACCACCAGTTACAAGACAAACACATGGTCTGTACTGAGCAGTAGCCTGAACTGGGAAGTTTGTCACTATTTCACTCTGCCTTTACTCTGTTTCATGTCGGTACATTTTGAAGTTTAGTGATTATCAGAAGTATTACCCTTTCAGTCTTGTCTAATCTCTGCAGGTGTTGTGGTGGCAGAAGTTGCTCCCAGAGCTTTGTAACAGGACGAGAGCTGCCGCAGACAACAGCATCCTATTGGCTGCTCTCAAAGGTAGTCTGTCAAAAGTACCACAGTACTTAAGTTACAGGCAAATTGATAGAGTTTTTAAGTCAACAGAACAGATAAATAGATAAAGGATTCAATATTTTCTCACCTCTAGTTTATTCCTGGCAGTACAGAGATTTTAAACAGCATTTAGACCTTCACCAGGGTAAATTGTATTTACAGAAGACAAGCTTGATTACCAGTAGTTAAATACATCAAATATGCCAAATTTAAACATATCACTGAATCAATTTTTTTATAGCAGTACAAGCCAACAGATTAACACTATTAAAGAGCAGCTCCACTAATTTTACACATCAAATAATTTTTACAGGACTGGTTGCAAGTCAAGTTGCATTGTGGGTAAAGTAGGCACCTGGTTTTGACTAGAAAGAATAATGCATGGAATCAATAAAAAAGACCACATGTCTGTTGTGATGTGATGTTTTGACCCTGGGATTTTAATGTGGCCGGTTTCTATGCCAACAGAGACGCTAGTTGTGGTTGCCATGGAGACGAGCCCTACAGAGTTCCTGGAACTGATGCCGGAGGATGGCACAGCAGTCTACTTCCTGCCACACCTCTTGACTTGTAGCCAGAGTCACCTACTAGCATGACTGAGACAGGCAGACAGGCAGACAGACAGACAGACAGGCTGGCAGACAGAAAGACAGGCAGACAGACAGGCAGACAGACAGACAGGCAGGCAGGCAGACAGACAGACAGACAGGCAGGCAGGCAGACAGACAGACAGACAGGCAGACAGACAGGCAGGCAGGCAGGCAGACAGACAGACAGGCAGACAGACAGACAGACAGACAGGCAGACAGGCAGACAGACAGGCAGGCAGGCAGGCAGGCAGACAGACAGACAGGCAGACAGACAGACAGGCAGGCAGGCAGACAGACAGACAGACAGGCAGGCAGGCAGACAGGCAGACACTGCTGCAGGCCTTTAGCAGTGGTGTTTGAGGATTGTTCAACCATGGCCACACTGAAAAGATCAACTGTAATCTCTATTCTGTGACCTACACTTTGTTTTCAACAGACAATCATGTACAGGTTTAATACTTGACCAACTTTTGAGTATTAAACAATTACATTTAACATTTAATCAGTCACTTGGGTGATGAATGCTCTGTGTTTTTAGATGACTTAGATATAGAGAAATAGTAGTAGATATAAAAAGGAATATAATTTGCAAGTTACACAGAACAGACTACAGTATATAGAGCAGGTTATGCAGAACAGATATGAATCATATTAGTTTTTCAGTTTCCCTGCAAGGTCATGTTCCTTGGAGCAACACAGTCCAGCAGATATATCCCTTATGCTTCTTTTTTTCTTGGATTTTTAGTTAATTGTCTGTTTGTGGATATTGCTTTATTAGTCTGTGTTCTCCATTAATATTGTGATGTGTTGTGATTTATGTAACATTTTAGTGTCTAGCCTCAATGAGAATTTATTTTTTATTTATTGCCATACGTAGTCCTGAAACTAGTCCTGTAATTTATCAGATAGGCAGTAATAGTAGCACTTTAGAGCTATGGGATCCTTTACCCGATGTCTCATGTTTTGATTCAAAATGAAAATAAACCAACCCTTCAGAGTTTCCTGATTCATTCTCTTGCATAAACTTGGAGTTAGCTGTTGGTTTTCTTACGTAAACATTTGATTGGATCAAGAGTTGCATTGTTTTTATTGCTTTTCATTCATGTGTCATGTGAGATTGTCAATAAGCCCGAAAATTGTCACTCATGCAGCGAGTACTTCCTCCTTCCTCTAACTTTGTTATTGAAGTTTCTTCCTCTAAGGATAAATCAAAGAAACTGTTGATTTCTGCTCATCAAGCTTCATCTGGTTAATGTAAAACTCATGTAAATTAGTAAAGAATAGTTCACTTAGTGAGTTTCTTGTGGGTTTGAGTGCATTAAGTTGCTGATAGGCAACGAATCCTTGTGCTACTGCCTCAGTTGCCTGACTTATTGATTGCAGATCGTTCAGCGTGTGGATTTGCTTTCGCCAGAGAAATAAGGTGTGACTTCAAACAAACAAACCAGTTTGACCCAGGGGAAACATGATTAGACAGTAAATCACTGTTGTGTAGTAACTGCTCCTGCTGAAGTTTGCAAACTTATGTCCTTCAGCTGTCAGTTGCTTTGGGCTGGTTGGATACAAAGTTCAAAAAATATCCTCCTTAACTTGACTAGCAAAAACATAAAAGTAGATAATTTTAGAGATCAATTTATTTATGGAGTTAAAAAGTGACTCACTCATCAGGTTAATGATGAAACAGGCCACAAATGATGTGTGAAGAGGGATCGATTAATGACATTGTATTTGTCCTTTCAATGTTTTACTTAAATACTAGTATTGTAACTGTATGTTAATTTCCTATTCTTGGTCCTTGGTGTAAAGCACTTTGGTTGCTGGAAAGGACTTTATAAAGTAATGTTGATTGATTGATTGATTTTTAATTATTTTTATTTTTATTTTAACTGTCCTGTAAACTCCATGAGCCATTTGAGGCTCTTTAATCAACTAGATTTATCATGTAGGAACTGCAGTCAACAATTGAAAAGCTCCAACAAAACCAAATTGTTGTAACTCGAAAGACCAGACCAGAACCAACCAGAGCCATTTTAAAACCTTCTCAACCAATGAGGGCTTCAGAACAACAAATCACATCTTAAGAGCTCATCTCTGAGCCAATCAGAGCTTTAAACTTTGATAGATCTCAGCTTGAGGTAATGAGGTGATAAGGCAATCAGCTGTTTAGATGGTTGGAAGACCACCATCCCCTCAGGAATATATTTGAAAGGTTTAGCTGAATCAAGAGAGGAAATAACAGGCAGTACCAGGCATTAAAACTATAAAAAAGGACAACAGCTCAAGGAGATAAAACGTACGAGCAGAAGAAAGCTGAGGCCAAAGCAAGGAAAAGGATCTAAGTGAAAAGGCGGGAAAGTTTTAAGTGAATTAAGAGTGAAAAGGAGATTGTTCGAACAAGGAAACAACAAAGTACAGTTTTTTTTTTTTTTTTAAGGAAGAAATACAACAGATATTGTTAAGGTATTTTAGAGAAGATGAAGTTTAGCGAGAGAAAGGAGGCACTGCTGGCCGGCACAGACACCATAGAGATGGAGCTGTTTTCTTCACAGGAGTCCTGCATGGTGACATCAAAACAAGAGGAAGAAGAACAGAGCTTTGACAAGGTGTGTAGAACATCTGGTCATACAGGTGGAACAAGAATACATCAAACATTAACTGTGACTCATACTGGTATTCAATGTCTTTGTGTTTAGTAACCGCCTCATCTAAGTCATTGAAATATAGCCAAATAGCATGTTCTGCAGGTATGACTGCATTTCTTCAGATTGAAGTCTGAATTTCTGTATGCAAATAGTCAAACACGATCAAGGAACTGTAGCTGAAACATTAACTAGTGCTGATTCCTTTCCTCCTATAGCTCATGTGACAAACATGAGATAGCAGACAGATGATTTTTATTGTTGGAACCATATCTTTTGATAAAACCAAGTACTGATAGTCACGTTAACGGATCAATTCCAAATCACAAGTTAACTGAACATATGTTTACCACTTCTCATAGTGGAAGTGTTATTTGCCCTGATCTTTTGAAAATTCCACCTCAACATGAAAGGAACAGAAGTAAATAGTCATCTTGTTTGTTGGTTAACTAAAAACTGTCTACAATGGGGGTCATTAGACAAATACAGGTAAAAAGATACTGTATCCCTTGTGTGGTGTTTGGGACCCGTTTTTAATGTTTGCTAAATGAAAAATAATGCTATTTATGATGTATTTATTTATTGGCCTTGGCTCATTTTCTGTAAAGAACATAAAAATAACTTCAATGATTGCACATGGTTTTTATATAATTGTATTTCCTTGTTTTCTCACAAAATAAATGAATGTGATCTCACAGGGGTAAATTGCAAATATGAATGATTCATATATCATTGGTTATTGAGCTAAAGCAAACATCTGTTAAGTATGGTTACATAACTTGTCATGTCTGTATTGATTTAAAAGCCTAATAACCCGGGAACATTGGCTGTGTAACAAAAAAACACCACCCAAGGTTTAAGAGTGTGTGACAACCGAAAAAACAGCACAGTATGCTTATTTCTTAAAGATTTTCTTTTAATCTTTTGAATTACTTTAAATTAGGGCTAACCAGGAAAATGTAAGTTGTTTTTTTTGTGTGTGTGATTTGGGTGAAGTGGCCCTTTAAACCATTTAAGATTCAACAACCATGGTTTAGTACAAAATTACAAAGGGCTTTACAAGGACTGAAACAAAGGTGGGCATGTTTAGTCGGTTCTAAAATAATTTACATTCATTGAATATGTTATGGTTTTGCGATGATCAAAAGACTGTGTTGCAAACATCTAAAATACAATGCCATTCTTCAAGTCTGCTTTCCCCGTATGGCTCACTATCTGTATGTGCATGCACCATCTTCCCCTTCCTCCTCTTAGACCCAGAGACACCTAGAGCATCCTCTGGTCTCCGACTGTACGGAGGAACCAAAGGCGCAGGTTGAGCCCCCACCCACTCACCTCGCCATGCCCAAAACGGAAGCCAAGCACTGCCCCCCTGACCAACCATTCATGGAGGAAATTGAGATAGAAATGGAGGTTAGTGATATGAGCGATT
>NC_048415.1:4266008-4272860 GCF_013103735.1 Etheostoma cragini
TTTCTTCTTTTTTTTAAACCAACTGAACCCTTGTTTTTCTTCTCTTTTCTTCCATACAGGTGTTTCCACCCTTCAAAATGCCTGAAACTGAAAATGAAACGGTCGAATCAGCTGACCCTTCCATAATGACCCCGGTATGTCACATCAGGTTAAAACTAGTCATTTCATAAGATTTATGATTTTAAAAAAAAATTACAAAACATTTCAGTGTCTCAACTTGGAAACAAACATGGAGCCTGATACAGTGTTATCTTATTAAATGGTGATCATTGTAACCACCGAGCCCACTTCAATCTCAATAACATAATTTAATTTATTTTATTTTTTTGTCGTGCACTGATCCTGTCTACCAACAGGCATAGACTGAAATCAAACACTATGTTTACTCAATAAATCAATCAGCCAACTCTGTTGTGCTATGTATCATGTGCTTTCATTCTTTTTTGATATTTTCACTAACTTTTTGAAGTTATTCTGCTTATAACTTCTGTTGCCTGTAGTGTTTTTTTTTTTTTTTTTTTTTTATTGATTACTTGTTTATTGTGCAAATTGTCAAAAAATCAAACTTGTCCACATTGCACCTTTTAGCAAGACGTTATTTTATCTGCATCAGTTTAAACTCATTCATTTTGTTGATTAAACATGGAGACTTTGTGGAACTTGACTATTGTCTGGCAGTCAACTAACAAATCATTTCAGTGGCAATGTTTTATCTTGTTCCTGCTTAGAAACATTCATTTTCCTGTTAAATTGTAAGACATATTGCACTTTTTTCAGTTTGTTAAAAGTTTCTTTAATGCAATATGTGTGCACAGTTTAAGAATATGTCCAATCTACCTGTTTGTTTCATTTCATGTGATGTTGTACTGTGTGCTGCAGCCGTCCCTAAACAAAGCCAGTAGTCTCAAGTGGAAGAAACTGACTCCGCAGAAGACGGGACTGGTGGTCAAAGATGTGGTCTGTCTACCTAGAGGACAATACCAGACAGAGCTGGAGAGGTGAGAGGTGGCATTGTTGTGTAAGACCATCTGTCCGTCCATCCGTCTTAGAAGCGCTATGTTGCGTAATGAAGAATAAGTGGGTTGTCTTTGCTCTTTGGGACTAGTTCAGAATATTTTTACCAGCCACATTGGTTAAAACTCTGATATTGCTTTTCGTGTGCTGCATCTTGTGTTTCTTAAATTGTCTTCTTAAGTCCTCCACTTGTCTCTCCTTGGTGGGAGGGATTGGATGCAAAGAAATCAGGCCAGGAGAAAGGCAACTGGCTGCATCGCATGAATACGTCAGCTGTTTGGGCGGGGTTAGCCACTCCTTCAGTTGCACGGCTTCTGGAAAAGGCTGTTCTTGTACATACTCGATCATAGCTCCTCGATAATCCCTCCTCGATGCTCACTCCTCCGGACAGAAATAGGGACTTGAGACGGCCTTCACTAAGGAGGGAAAGAACAACTTCTGGTTCAGCTGAGGACAGAGGAGATTTCAAATAAGCGGCATGAGATGTAGCTATGGTCTTTATTTGATAAGTTTTAATATTTTGTGACCCTTTATCCATAAACTTTAAACGTCCAATGTGTTTGTTCAGTCACCAACTGTCAAGTCTCGAGTCCCCAGTGTTTAAGTCCAAGTCTGAGTCACATGAAGATTCTGAAGCAAGTTAACCTGACATCAAGGTTGAGTCAGAATAGCAACCCAAGTCCCAATCCAGGTCACTCCATCACTGCCTATTACACATAAAAGTAGTCAAACTTCATAGAACTTGAAAACTTGAGTTCAATTTCATAAATCTTTCAGTCTGTGTAATCGGTGAACAAGCGGTTAGAGAACAGCGACTCGAGTTGGACTTAAGTGCTCCATCACTGCCTTGTGAGCTCTGTAGTTCATTCCTTTGATGTTAACCAAAGGGCAGTTCTCCCTGAAATCTTCTCTGAATATTCTTGTTTGTGAGAGCATGAATCTGGAAGTTTATGTTAATCCCCGACCTTTCCTCTATTGTGCCACAAATACTGTGCATGTATTTCTCTTTTGCCCCGCCAGAATCAACACTAATTGTCAGAATGAAACGAGCAGGTTCATGCTCAGGATTTACTCTCTCCAATTTGCTAACCATGTGAACAATTCTCCAGTGCCACCACTAAGCCAAAAGTATCTGCTAGACAAAGTGCGTTTAAAATTTGCTAAATACGTTCATGCTCTCTGAAACAGCATGTGTGTTCTTTCTAAAGTAATGATTACAGCAACACATACACAATTTAATTTGTGACCATAGTCTCTACTGGTGACCCACCGGTGACTTATTTCTAAATTGCTTATGTGTATAAGTATGCTATCATCCAATAAAAGTAGGCCTATATATACTACATGAAGTAAATATTTTTCTTTCTGCTCTTCCAGACACAGTATGCCACAAGGCAAAGAACGAGCAGTTCTAGCGGCCATCGGAATGACTGCTCGTATCACCATTGATAATGGTTGGTCGGCCAATCAGATGGAGAGTCGGTTGGCCACGCTCTTCCAGGGGCGGTTTGTAAAACGGGCGGGACAAAGGTTCTCTTTCACATATCTGCAGGTGTGTTTGTGTGTGTACTGTATATTTATTAGTAGAAGAGAGCTAATTTGACTTTACATTTTACTGGTTTACTCTTTCTTTGGAGGTTTTATGGCCTACTATATTGATTCTAGAATTATGTTTCTCTTTCAACAAGGTTAAGTAAATCAGAAATCTGGCAAGTTTCCTACACAATTCTTCACATTTTGGTACGTTTACATCTGATGGTATGTGTGGTTTACAGTGTGTACCGGGCTCCAGGGTGCTGTTTGTCCCAGACTCCCCTGCGGAGGGCTGGACTGGGGAGCAGGTACTCAGGACCTGTGGACACGGTGCTTTGTACATCCTCAGCCACCAGGACCACCCTCAGGTAAACCACAGCTGCTCTGTGTTTCTCTTTCAAGATTGATTTAGTTGTGGAGGCTTTTGTCTCTGCAGTAAACCTTTCACAAGTAATGATTACCAAAAGTAAATTTCTGTGACCCATTTTCACATTTTTGTTCCCCTTCAAAATCTTTCCCCAAACTTAATTTCAAATCAATTTAATTTTAAAGTGTTGGATTCAGCTGTGTATGTAAAGGCTAGTCTACATCCTTTGTTGACCCACTATCAGAATTCATCCGTTGCCCACGGAAACTCCGCTGGATTTCACTGATTTTAGGCCGGTATTGGTTGCCTTGGACTTCCTTTTGTGTTGGCATTTTTAAGCTCCAGCCAATTTAAAAGGACTATGGTTAACCTTTTCTCAGATGTCTGCAGGGTAATTCCAGACAGCTAGCTGGACTATCTGTCCATTCTGAGTTTTCTATAGCTCCACAAAAACAAGTTCCTTCCCGAGGCTATTTTGCAGCACCACCAAGGCTTTTCCCAGTGCTTAGCACCGCCCAAGATGATTGTGATTGGTTTAAAGCAATGCCAATAAACCAGAGCATGTTTTTCTCCCATCCTGGAAGGCTGTGTGGACTAGCCAGACCCTCCTCCGCAGCACTGTGGTAGAGGAGGGTCTGGCAATGAGAGACTATGTAAAGGCTAACTGAACAGCCTCCACCTGCTTTGTCTTGTCTGTTTGAATGCACTATGCAGACACTGCATGCATTACATGCAATACAATAGCTTGTTCAATGTTCATTTTAAGTACATATTAAACTCAAACCTTTACATTTTTCTTCCACAGTGCATTCAATTCAAATACTCTTCTCTCAACAGGCAGAATTGGAGAAGTCAGCAAGCAAGACACCTAGGGTCAACATGTGAGAAAGCATCAGATGTCCTGTGAAAAAATAACTTGTAAAAAGGGAAGCATATTACTCAGTTACTTGAATGTGTATGTGTGCTCTCTCTTGTAAGGATGGAGTTCTGTCTGGAAGCCAGCACAGAGAGCTGCCCAGACAAAGACAATCAGCTAGGAAGACAGACCCAGCCTTGTGTTCCCAGCACTACCGAGAAGGTGAAAAAGAACAAATTAAACCTTTTAAAAAGGATTCTATGATTGTTAAGTGGACAGGAAGGACACCGTTTCCTCTGTGTATCCCCTCATACCTGTAAAACCTGTCTCTGTGGTGTGCAGTTCACACTCGACCTGGACTCCATCCTGAAAGCGTTCAGACAGGAGAACATGGATCGAGGTGAAGAAAACCACGTCCAAGTGAGGCTGCTCCACAGAGCTCTGAAGATGTTGAGGACGCCGGGCTTCTGTTTCAGGATGACACCTGTTGTCTCCTTCAGTGGAGAGAAGGCTGACGGCTACAAGGGACCTCTCAGAGAGTTCTTCAGGTTATGATTTTTTACTTTCTATAGATGAGCTGTCAACACGCTCTGGTTTGCTACGCTCCTGCAGCATTTCTTTCAGACTGAACGTGATTTAGTACTCGTTTTTATGTTTGCCTGATTTAGATTTTAGTCTGAGATTTGTAGTCTAAGATCCAATATGAATAAATGTGTCTGACTTTTACATAATTTGAGGGAGACATTGCTTGTTATCGCAAAAATTAGGATTGTTACAAACATTTCTTTATAAATTAATCTGCAGATTTTTATTTTAGTATAATTTAAAATGACAGAAAAAGGCCATAATTCAAACAGTCCACTACTGAGAATTTGTTCACGATGATAAAAATCAAAGCAGGGCAGAACATTGTTATATTGAATACTGACATATTACAAAATGAAGGCAAATCATTTCAGTTGTTTTAGAGAGGGATCAGATGTTTAGTATTTATGGTATGCTACATCAGCTCATTGAGGCATAATTGTTTAATTTGTGTGAATTCTTGACAAAATACATTTTAACTTCTTCTTTACACAGATTGACTTTGGAAGGGCTGCAGAAAAGCTCTTTATTTGAGGGTCGTCCGGGCTGTCTGTTGTTGACCTACGACCTCGCAGCTCTTGAAGATGGGAAGTATTACGAGGCAGGTGTTCTGATTGGCTGGTCGCTGGCTCAGGGTGGGCCTGGACCTCGTTGTCTACACCCTGCCCTCTACCAGGTAGTGTGCATACATCCCATATATAGGTAGAAAGTCATGTGGCTGCTTTGATTACAATTTTCATGGTGTGTGTTACTGTACATATAGTATATTATTTTTGTACATTATGCTTAGCAACTGTGTTGATTTTGTGTTTGCACATTGGTATTCTCTTTGTAATTGTATCATATTTCACTTTCACAGTTGATGTGTGGCCAGAATCCATCTTTGGAGAACTTCAACTGGAGAGACATTGTTGATGTTAAAGCACAGATCCGACTGCAACAGGTAACCCAAACACATACGTGAATCTCACACACCTCTACTAAACACTGAATAAATGATCAAACCCAACGTCCTTCACACAACGTGGTCATGTACCAAGGCTTCTAGAGAAGTATGCAACAAGAATAAGAATTTCTTGTTTGTGCCCTTTTTTTTTTTTTTTAAATGGTGAATTAATAGTGATGCAAGTCAGTTGTCGATTATTTTCCATTTTTGTTAAGTTTTTTTACTTTACACTTTCACAACATTAGAGGGAAACTGGCCACAAATAGATGTACTAAAACGGTTTGACACCAGCCGTGTAAATTTAAATTTCAAATTTCATTTTCATTTTCTTACTCTTGTCACCTAACGGTCCAAAATCTATTGGGCAAAAATGTACACACACACTTTGAAATCTGTTGCCACATAAATTTATTAACCTAATAACCATTATGTCACAAGGCTTTTCTGTGCCTTTTTTTTTTTAAATGGTGATAACTCTTTTGTTTGTGTATCCCTGGGAAAATATTTTCCAGGACTTTTGTTTTTACTTTATACTGTTCCACCCAAAACGGAAAGAGAGATGGAAACTGACCACAAAACCAGTTTGGTACACACACACATAAATAACACTCCTTTGCTCCTCTTGTAGCTACATAGTTGTACTGATGTGAGGCTGCTTTCTCCCAGTCTGTGTGACTGGGTATCCAGCTGTGGCATCCCTGGAATCTATTCAGCCCATTCTGATGAAATACCATCAATCTATATCCGCATGGTGAAACATTACATCTATTACAGGTTGGACAGAGACACACACACACACACACACACTTCCCATATAGTGGTGTGTAGAGTGTTTTCATTTTCAGATACTACTTCTCACTCCTTTTTGGCATGTCAAGAAAAAGAACAATCAAGTATTTATTATTTATCTGTTATTTATATTCTGTATAGCCGGATTTTCTGTTTCCTTTACAATTTTTTTAATAACTTTCAAAGAAAGACATGAATGTATTGTACAGTGCCGTTTTACTCTTTAGCAAAACACAGGGGAGCAAGCCAATGAGACAATCACTCAGGGCCTCTGATGTCCTTCAGGGTGGCCAGTATGATCTCCCAGTTCACAGAGGGACTGAACAGCTGTGGTGGATTGTGGGATACAGTAAAGTCCCACTGGGAGGAGTTTGTGCCAGTGATGACAAACGCACAGCAGCAACCTCTGACCCTGGAAGAGTTCAAACCGCTCTTTACCATCTGCTACAGCTGTCCAGACAGCCAGCTGAGGGGGGCTGAGGAGGCAACAGCTGGTCACTGGGAAACAGTTCTCACCTTGATCAGCGGTACGACGGGATGGGTGGTGGATTAAAGTGAAAAATATAAAGACTCTTGTGGTTCTTGTATCACAAAGTGATAAAATATTTTAAAAGGGCTTTACAATAAGTGTTTAGGGTTTACTTTGAGAACGTTTAAACTAAAATACGTATGTCCTTATGCCCACTCAGACGGTGAGGCAGATCTTTCTTTTGAAGACCTCCTTGCCTTGATCATTGGAGCTGATCATCTGCCTCCTCTTGG
>NC_048415.1:4272960-4289684 GCF_013103735.1 Etheostoma cragini
ATACAGTATATCATTTACAGTTCATTAGTGAGTCTTAAGGGCAGAATGTTTTTCATTTCAACATATTCAAGCATCCTACTACAGAATGTGGTACTTTAATTACACATGGTTAATAATGGCAACACAATTCTATGTCCTGTATAAAATTGGTGGAGCTTGAATTTACTCATTATAAACTATATTTTTAAGAACTTTTCTAATTGTATAACAGTGTTACTATTATTTATAGTGAAAGACATTTGCATTCAACATTTTACAATATGATTTACTTGCGTGCAAATGTTCCACTAGCTCCTTGTTTGTTTTACAGTCCCAGACCACAACATAACCACTTTACTTTTTTAATAAGCTGAAGTAATCATAAAAACAACCTTGTGTTGGTCTTGTTGTTATTGTTGTTGTTGTTGTTTCTTCTATTTATTAGCCTAAAATAATAAGTAACGGTAGATAAGAATTATTAGAAAATAGGAAGACTCAAGTCTTCTATGTAAAAGATCTGAATACTTCTTCCACCACTGGCTATTAAAGGCTGTTTGCAGGACAAATAGTAATAAGATTTTTTACTTTTAATATAATCTCTTTAAGAGGAGTTAATGGGTTTATTGTAGCAGATACATTTTCCAATTATATTTTGGATTTAGTTACATTTTAAAGCGTTTCAAAGAAATATTATGATTCATCATCTTTAGTTCCGAGGTGGATTTAGTTTCTGCTATCGATTTCAGTGTAACACGCCCTGCGCATGCGCACTTGTGCATGTGTGGTGGCAATGCACGGATATTTGAGTGGCTAGCCAGTCGAGTTTGCTGCTATAGCTAAACTTGTTTGTTGCGTTTTAATCCATAGGAAACTGTTGGACTTTTCATATGTAAATCAATTGGAATATTGTGAGTTTGTGAGTCTAAACTCCAAATGTGAACGTGTTAGTGTGTTAGCATGAGTAACTAGCTTGCCATTTGTTTGCTAGCTAACATTAGCTATGTTAAACGATGCCGAGCATCATTGTTATCTAACTTAAGTCCAATAATATATATTTAGGCACCCTAAATAATTGAACAGTTCACGAGTTGTCGCACAATCTGTTAAGTTTATGTACGTAGCGATTTTTTAAATACGTGGTATCTCTGCCACTCTCTAACACAAGTGTAACATTAGCTTAAAATGTAAAACCCTTAACGTTAAGTCTCTTTAACCATATCATGCTGTATTTGTTGACTTGTAACGTTACAATAATGTGACTGCAGTTCTGTAAGAACAGAATGGACAGAGACTTGTTGCGCCAGTGTCTGACATATCATGGACAATCACTGTTCAACAAACTGAAATGTGAACAAATAGAAAACCCAGACTTCCAAGCTGTGGTGTCTGACCTGTGCAAGGCCACGTGTGAAAGGTAGGCTATTTCAGAAAGTTATGTTTTGTTTTTAAATCCAATGTCATTGTCCATCTGATCTTTTATTTTTTGTTTCCATCTGTTTCTGGTGTGGTCAATTTTACTTTTTTTTGGTTGTTGCTGCCTGTGGCTCCAGAATAAAGATGTTCTTTCATATCTAATGCCTCATGAAAGGCCATGACTGGAAAGTTGTATGTCAAACTCAATTAGAATTAAGTTGTTTCTTTTGCCTGGTTTTATTTTTCTATGTACCTGTTTACCAAACGTGCAGTGCACAACACATAAGTGAAAAAACGTTTATTTGCTAAAGAACTTCCGCTGAACATGTGTTTTGTGTGCAGCAAGAGTGATGGGCCGGACAGTCCCCTTGTGGAGCAGTTCATTGCCAGGAAGGCTGACATCCTTTTCTGTCCAGCATGGAAGACCGCCATTCATCAAGAAGAGGAGCAGCCTGAGGAGGAGGATGCTGCAGGTGTGTGTTGGTTTGACCACATCTTTCAGGCTTTTTCCAAACTAAAACTTCAAATTTTATTTTTTTGCAAAATTTGTCTGCCACCACTTGAACAATATCAAAACAGTCAAATCACTTGAGTCTTTTTCCCTCTTAAGTTGGCAAACAACAAAACTTTGCATCATAGCCATCAACGTTGAAGCCAATCAAGTTGCTGTCAGTTTTATGTGGTGGAGTGGAAAGTACAGTATTTCTCTCTGAAATGTAGTGAAGTAGTATATGGCATTAAAGGCTCAAGATAACAATAGCTCAAATGTCTAGTTAAGTACAGTACTTGAGTAAATTACTTAGTTACACTTTAACACGGTAACTATCGTTATGAATAGGGGCGGCTATCCAATTGTGATTGCACTGAAAATCTTTTTGTTCACAGGACCCTATGGTTTTCTGTAGCCTGCTCCAAAACAACAAACGCTGAACACCTTTTTCTTGTCTCATGTTCTAGTCTCCAAACCTCTGTCTTTGGACAAAAGGTCATATACTGAGATCGATAATGTTGTCAGACACTTGTATCTGAACCTGTCGGTAGCAAAAAAAGCAAGGTTGCCCTAATTGCCCAATTAGGTTACGTTATAGCTCAGTTTGCGGCGGCCTGCTATTGCGATCTCGCTCATTACTAGGGGTGTGACAAATCTCTGAATCCTCGATTCCTTTAAATTTGTCTAATTTTAGGGTCACAAATTGATTTTCAATTTTAACATTTATTTATTTCATACCACAGGTTGCTATGCCATTTATAGACTAAACTAGACTTTTATGCAATATAATATCTGACCTTTGTTCGCAATGTACCACTACATGGTCACATTTAATATAACCAATAAAAGCTGCTCTTTTTAGGCTACGAAGCATGCATGCATGCAGGCTTAACTTCAACCGTGTTGTTTTGTCGGGATTACGTTATAACCAGAAGGAAACTCCGCTTGCTGCTAGGCTAATGTGCAATAATAAACACACAGAATATGGTACACACACATAGCAGAGCTTGCAAACTGGCTTTTTTGTCTTTGTCTTACTTCCACACCGAAGACTTCAGTGAAAGAGGAGGTGGCTCAACTTTAGTCGATGCGTCTTCTGCATCTGCACTTTTGACTTGCTGTAACTAAGTTAGAGCAGGAATTTAACACGTGTGTTTTTGCAAGCGAACTGGATGTGTCATGGGGGCGTGGCACCATCAACGATTCTATTTTTTTAATTCAAAGTTTAAGATTGTTGCTTAATTTTGGTCGATTTCAAATTAAAATTGTGACACCCTTACTCAATACTGCGCCAAATTCCAAGAATTTTGGTCTATTAGACAGAAATGCATTCAAGTAGAAAAAAACGGTAGTTACCCTTTGAAGTGCTCACTGCTATGCTTGATGATTTTATATACAAGACTTGCAGATAGAGGGGGGGGAAAGCCCACAAGGAGATGTGATAGGAGCAAAAACGCTCAAAAATGGCTAGGTGTAAGGAGGGGTAATGGGATATTCTCTCCATCTAATGTAATGAAATGCATCTTTTAAGTGCAACATGTTTGATTCCGTTTTCTGCTTCTTCTCCCCCAGAGCCCTATGCCATCATGCCACCAGTGGAGTTATTTATGAAGGTGTCCTATGATGAAAGAAGAGCCATGCTGTACAGGGACTTGGAGAAAGGAGACCTTGTGGTGGGGAGGATCAACAACATTAGGGAATATGGCTTCTTTCTCACTCTGCTTTGCACTGCAGGAGGACTGAAGAGAGACATAGAAGACCTAGAGTTGTCGGTATGTCAACAAGCTGAATCAATAAATGCATTTGAACGATGTCATAAACTTCGTATATAAACTAATGTGTCAAACATTGTAGATGCAGAAGACCTGGATTGTCAGTTGGCTAGCTATACCAGTAGTCACTCACTAATTCACACCAGGCTTGTTCAAAATTCACAACTTCAGACACAACACAGGAAGTTGAATTTGAATTACAGAAAGTGGAATTAAATTAATGGCAGGCGGGTGTCTTGAAGAAACCCAAGGTGTTTAAGTATTTAAACCTTCTTTTGTTTTGGGTGCCTCCAGCTTCTTTTGAAACTATAGTTGTCTTCTGGCTGTGGCAAACAGCCACATGCCGAGAATCCAAAACAACACCGCTTCAGCGTTCTGTGTGTGTGGTGTTAGATCACGGCAGTTTCCTGCTATGATTCGAGCAGGTACCATGTTATGGAAAACGCCAATACATTCAGTGTTAGGAAGGTTGCTTTGAAAATGTAATTGCTTATTGTTAAAAGTAAACCATTATAAATGTGGTCTGTACTCCTTTATTTGGATGACTTTATCAATGCAATGCAATTTCCTTTTATTTTGATTAATAACTAATTATAAATTTTTTTCCCCTCAGTAATACAATTACATTAATTTTGTAATTTAATAACATAATTTCATTACACATGACTAGTCACTACTCAACCCTGCATATATTTTGTTCCAAAATATAGATATAATTAGCATTCTGGGAAGTGGAGTAATGCAAAAATTACAAAATTACAATTGCATAAATCAAGCTTCATTATTTGTTCTTTGATTAGAGCTTTTAACATTCATTGCTGGGGGAAAACATTTCCTATTAATGCAATCTGTACAAGTAAAGAAAACTAATATTATTTTTAGAATATGTCTATCTGGTATCTTAAATTATGTATATGATTTTGTTGTTGTTGTTGAGTTTAGCCTATTTCCCATAGAGAAAGACAAATCAAAACAACCAGATTTGAGCGAGCATCAGTGTTTGGGCTGCCTATGTTATAGTGCCATTTAATATTTTTGCATAACCCAAAGTTGACAGTTTTAGCTGGATTTATATGCCTCTTAGAAATAGACATATATTAGTGTTGGGATGGCCCTGTGGTTAAACTGTACAGCTTCCTAATTCTTGTTGAGAAAGATTTCATTAAATGCTTTTGTGTAAGTGTCCCAAACCATTATGTAGTGAGAGTTGCGCTGCTCCTGAGTATTTCCATAACGGCTACTTTAGTGACTTCCTGTCGGACCACTCACCTGGTGCACTAATAGAAAACATCTGGAGGCAAACGTAAACTTGACATTTTTTTCCTTTCTACCTTAAGGCTCTATGTCACATCAAAGAAATTCCATCAACTGGGAGCCATGATGATCCTCTGTCTTACTACCAGATCGGGGACCTCATCAGAGGTTAGTGTCTGAGTCGCTTTGTCATAACCAATCAGCCATGTGCAGACTAGGGCTGAGTTCAGTACTTTTTAGGCACTGACCAAAAAAAATGCATTGTCATTCAATTCCCAATTTCTATAACAATATGTAATGGAATTTCTTTTTGTTTAATACAATTGATTTAAAAAGTATCTTTAGGAATTGGTACCAGAGTTACGGTACTTGTGTTGAGTTTTTGCTGTTTTTGTTACTCCACAAGTTTAACAGTAAAAGTGTTCAACCAAGTTCTGTACTTTCTTGTTCTGTAGCTGCAGTCAAAGATATTGACCGTTACCAGGAGAAAATCACAGTTTCCCTCCACCAGGCCTCTCTTTTTCCCAGCTTAAAGCTCATCAAACTGGGTGTCTTTCCTCGGGAGGAGCTGCCCATACATTACAGGTACATGATATGACAAAACACTGTAAAATACACTAAACTCTGAAAGACTTACCAAACTAAATAAACCCTCACTTAGTTGAACAAAATGTACCTAATCTGTCTGTTGGTGGTAGAAACCATTTTACTCTGTCATGCTGTACTTCAGGTGATTCTAGCTGCTCTTAATTACAGATCAGCTGCATTCACGACTAATGCAAACATGTAAACATTTTCTTATTTAATGCTTTGTGATCACCAGAGAAGAAAAATCAGCCTTTTAAGCACAGCTAATTGTGGCCTGAATTGCTATAACTGTAATAATTAGTTAGTTTTTTAGTGTCGTGTGTAACTCCTCTTTTCTTAGTCGTAGCGTTCATGCAGCTGTTGACTCCAGTGAGACCTATGAGTGTATACTAAAGAGTTGCCATGGTTACCACAACCCATCTGTTGTGGACTACCTGCTTGAGAAGGTGGGGGTTAGTGACACCCACCCACCATCAATGATGAGAGGACTACAAAGGTAAAGATTTATTTTATCAAAATAATTTGAGTGTTTTAATTAAAGTACCATATTTTGTTGTCTTTTGTTGAATGTCTCTGGTAAACATTGTTTGTCTGACTTGCTTTTTTGAAAATGAGAATTACAAAAAAGTATTTATCTAATTGTTTATTTACTTAGAGTTTATTCAAGTGTTACTTTTTCTCTTGTTACCAATAAGGTGTGTCACAAATCTCCAAATCCACAATTTGATTTGACTCGAATTTTAAGGTTGAGATTTGATTCCATTTTTTATTTATATATTTTCTTTTCAGCAGTGACAGCAATGCCATTACTTTTGGGGGGCTTTTTCATTACTTTGGGGATGAAAAGCGGCAAAGTGCCGCAAGTCTGATCCAAACCCCGACCACTGCAGGACTCAGCCTACATCGGGCGCACGTTCTTGCTGAGTGAGCTAGAAGCCGCCCCACGAATGCCACTTTAAAAGCTACTAGATGGCAGAAGAGTACTTTACAGAAAAAGTTTGACCTTCTCAAAATAAGTGCAATTAAATGCACCATTAGTTTAATGAGGTGTACGTGAACACACCATTAAGTCACATTGAAACACATGCTTTACCTTCATCATATGTTTACATAACTCAAGTCAAATTTCACCACACCGGTGACTTCAGGGAAGTAGGAGGATTTTCCAGTTCTCTCGTTTGTCCTGTATCTTCAACTCCGGCAGTGGCCATGGTGTCATTAGCTACATGGTACCAGTCAGTAAGCTATGCCGTGTCTATTTGTATCTTTTTATGGACGTGCGCAGGTAGGTAGGTAGGAGTGGAGAGAAAAAAAAACGCTGATCCTGCATTTGATTTTGATAGTCAAAATTGTCAATAGATCCATCAATAGAGTTCTTACTTGCCTCTTTTCTCCTCAGTAAACTTTTTCAAGAGGAGGATTTTGCCTCTGCAATCAGGAAGAAACAGTCGGCATCATGGGCCTTGAAGTGGTAATGCTTAAATGTTTAATTTATCTCCCATTGTTATTACAGTATTACAAAATCTCGTTTTTATAGATTTTCACACCCTGGCTTCTTCTGACTTGATGTTAATATAAACCCCTTTACCAATCTGTGTGTTGTCATTGTTCTCTTAGTGTACGTGCAGGTGTGGACCACTTCAAACATGGTCGTCATGTGGAAGCCATGAACGAATACAACAAAGCTTTGCATATTGACACTAATAATGTAGAAGCACTGGTGGCACGTGGAGCTCTGTAAGTTGTTTATTATTTTAAGTCATGTAACCTACTCTATAACACTGTAAAACTCTTGTTTGGTGTCACGATTTTCAGTAATTACCAGTCTTAGATGGGGAAAATTGCGGTAACGTTAACATTTTATGTAATTTACACTGTCTATTTTATGCATTTACGCTGCATTATAATCCCTCCTAATGCATTTGTAATGTGTTAAAACAATCTTAAGTAAAACCATGAGAACAGTTTAAGCAATTTGATAGAAGTCATGAAACATGAAAATAAATCCTTTTCTCAGTTGTTATACTTCTTGCAGGTAGAATGATTGGATTCTCCTTTTTAGATGTTTTTTTTTCATTGTTATTCAGGTATGCTAACAAAGGCAGCATCATGAAGGCTATATCAGACTTTGAATTAGCCCTGGTGAGCTGTCCAGATCACCGCAACGCCAAGAAGTACCTCTGCCAGACGCTGGTGGAGAGAGGAAAGCAGTAAGCAGTGCTACATTTTGCTTTTATTATACACAAACAAAATTATAAACGCAGCACTTTTGTTTTAGCCCTATTTTTAATGAGCTGATCTCAAAGAACTAAGACCTTTTCTTCGTAAAGAAAAGGCTTATTTCTCTGAAATATTGTTCACAAGACGGTCTAAATCTTTTTTTGCTAAGATAATCCATCCACCTCACAGGTGTGGCATATTAAGATGCTGATTAGACAGCATGAGTATAAATGTGCTAAAATGTGCAGTTTTACTGTATTGGGGGGGTCCTGGAAGGGTCCGAAAGCCAGTCAGTATCTGGTGTTAAAATTAGGGTTAGGGTTCAACCATCGCTTTCTCTCTCGCTCGACCTGACTGCAGTTTGTTGTCGTAATCGACTTGAATGGGCAAATGCTCACATTTGATGAAGTCTGGCACTTTGGAGAGGGGTTGTCTTCACGGATTAACCCTAACCATAACACCAGATGCTGACAGGTTTTTGGACCCATCCAATACAGTAAAACTGCACATTTTAGATGTGATTTCTTTTCAATAAGTTTTATTTCTAAATACTGACACTTTCCATATACAAGCCATTGTGATGTTGTGGCAATATGTATTCTTTCACACTGCAGCATAATTTTCAATGGTCACACCAATTAGACATGAAATATACTTTGTGAGATAGTACCACTGCTCTTATCCTCCTAAAGTTGACTTTTTAATAAGCAAAAGAGAATAAATCATCCCACACAAATTTTCTTTTTTATTTGGAAATGGATCTTCAAGGGAGTTAATTAACTTCAATACAAAGGAGAAAAGAAAGTTACGTGCGTTTTGCTTTCTACTCATGATCTTTTTTATAAAACATAAATAAGAATGCAGAAACACTTCTATGGATTTGCAAGTTTTCCACACAACGGTGAATGGCAAAGCTAATTGCTTAGTCAGTATAGAGGCATATATAGATTGGTTTGACTATGTATTTGACTACTGCATTTAACTGCAATTGGGTCATTTAAAGTAACCCAAGGTTAAAATACTGTCTTGACTTTAGCTGATGTTGTCAGGCAGTGTTTACTCCCAAGCCTTGCAAAAAGCTCCACCAATTCAATGTTTTGTTTATGTTAAGTTGAAAACCTAAGTTCAGTGTCAGGCTGTGCTTCAGCTCCATCTTTGAGAACGAGGAAAGTTTTTTGTTGGCGGCACAAAACAAGAACCTGTAGTTCTTGTATGTAAAAGTATGTTTAGGGGACAGCAGAATCCTAAAAGGGTTTGAACATTCTTTGTGCTCCGCCAACCTTGAATAAAATTTACAAAAGAATGTCTGAAATGCTATATCGGAACAGACGTGTGAGTAGCAACCAGTCTGGTTTGTTCTTGTAATTAAAAAGAGACCAACAGGAACTCCTGATACAGGAATATTGTTAGCAAATGTTACTGAAAATATGCAATACCTACTCAGAGGTTCGTTGTGTATGTGTACAGGCTTGAAGAACAGGAGAAACTAGTAACAGCAGAGGGATTGTACAGGAGAGCTCTATCTCTAGATGACTCAAACCCTGAGGTGCAGGAGGCCCTGCACAAGATCACAGACACTATACAGGTGAGTGGGCCCCCACACAAAGTTGGAACACAGCAACAATAATGGGCATGTCAAAGCTTTAAGTCCACATATGAATGTTGTGTAAACTATGACTTCAGAACAAGTACACAGGTTAAGCAAATCAAAATAATAATAATAATAGAATCTTTGTATTTCTTTGTGCAAAGATGTCTTTGTTGCCAGGTAACAGGCAACTGATTACTAACAAGTTCACCATATCAACCTAAAAGGTGATTCAGTATTGTGTTAGCAACTTGTTTCTGTTGCCCCCAAATGGGCCAAAAATCAGTTGAAGTGGAAATTTACAGTGGAAGAAATTGTCCTTGTTCTCTTAAAAATCAGTCTTTATTTCATGCTGCATGAAGGGGAAGTATCTAAATGCAGTCCTCTCAGACATTCAGAATATGTTGTCTTAAATATCCTCAAGTAAAATAGAGGCACAAATGCTAAACTCATTAAAATGTTGATTGAGTCTGGCAATACAACATAAACTTCCTGTGGCCTTCCAGAAATCACAAGCTGTGTTAATGTAGTCCCCAATACCCTTTTGATATAGAAGAAACTGCGCCCCCCCTCCATGCTGTCTCCTAACCATTTGTATGGACAACATGACCCTTTGATAATATGACACTTAGTTTCTTCTGTCTATTTAATATCCATCAGATGAATGTGTTAAGCTACAGTTAACGCAAACACGTGTTTGAGCAAGTGTATGCAGCAGACTCAGAACTTCATTGTTTGGATCCTAAGATGACATTACAATAAAAATAATAAACCTGACTAAAATTGAATGTGTTTGATACAGGCAGTGTGGGTGTAACATATTGCGGGTCAATCAAGGTCAATCTGTCTCCAACATCAGATGACAAGATTTTCATGATTTTATTTCAGTTAGCCTGACAGCTGGTTTGATTTACCCCATGCCAATATTTAGGTATGGTGAAGGGTATGGGATGATGGGGGGGTATTTTAATTCCAAAGGCCATTCCAAGGGAACTTTATCAGGATGGATATGATCCTGGATCCATGAAATAACTGGCCTTTAAAAATGAAACTCTGCCTCCCTCTAGGGGTGTGTATATTGTATTTTGAGGAAGAACATTTATTTACTATTCATTCACAAAAATTGGCATCCTTAACGGTTGGATAATTTTATTAATTAAGGCATTAAGATCAATTTCCAATTTTTGTAGTCCTCTTTTTATTCAACTTTAGTATGGGTTTAAATACTTATGAGCACCACTGTATGCATGGTCTGTCAAACTGGATCCCTGTTTGCAACTCTACACTCACTGTCTCTGTGTTAAACAAGAAGGATTTAACAGTGTTTTTGATAATGGTTTACTAGCTTAAAGGTGCTCTGAGTGATGTTGGGTGACAACGCTTCTTGTGGACGTTCGAAGTATTTTCAAACAAAACTGAGGCTAGCTCGCCCATTCCACCTCCTCATCTTGTCCAGTCCCCGTCCCTTCCGTCCTTCTGCGCACCAACCCCCACCATAAAATCCTTCTTGTCTGTTATTGGCTAGAACGTTTTGTGTGTGTCATGGTGCAGGAGGGCAAAGTTTGTTTTTGTTGCCGTTTGTAAACCCTGGGCTGTCTACAGAGACTGGTTTTTTTACAGTGTGTTCTGTGGACAGGCAGCTAGCGCATAGTAAGGAGATGTTTGCTGTTTGTGATTAAAAAATGTTGCAGCCCAAAAAAAAACATGTGACATCGCTTAGAGCACCAACCATATTTTGGCCTGTTAATGATCTGTTTGGATTTTGTAAAGAATATTAAATCTACACTTGACTTAATTCTGTAACTACCATCTATTAGTAAGATACAGCATACACAATAACATTGTCTTACTTTTATTGTCTAAACAAAAAAAAACTTTTCCACAGCAAATGTTTTTGAGTCGTCATTGTAGGAAAAGCACAGGCGTTACTAATAACATTAACAAGAACTCTGTTCTCTTCTAATGACCCAATAAGCCATGGCAGTCAGCCACTGTCACCACTACTGATAAGAAAAATACTCTGTACCAATCCCATACTATATACTAAATGTATATGTTCAATACAAATTGTTCTGGTGTTCTGCTCTGAACATTGTCTGTATAGACTGAATTTTGTGCGTAAACAAACCCATGTTCCCGACACTATTGATTTGTAATACTGAAGAAGTGTTTTGATGTGTGTGTGTGTGTGTGTGTGTCTCTGCAACCCTGGGACTCCTGCCCCTTGACAACTGCCATGGCTTTGTCCATCTGCCCTGCGGGGGTGAAAATATAAAAACTGCACAATGACAACAACTCCTTTACTGGACACTTTCCGTGTCCCTGGTCCAAATACGGTAATGTTGAAACCTTCTCTGTCCTAATGGGGAACAAATGCTGTTTGTTTTCTCTGCACATCTCTGCCTGTACCTCTCCATCACTCTTCTTCTCTATCGTTCTCTCGGATTGCACCACCTTTTCTGTGGTAAACATTTGACTCCCCGTATGTTTGTCGACCATTCTGTTGTATTGTAACGTTCTTTTGTCCTTTTCAAACCTTTGACTTCCCTCTTATTTTTGGCACCAACACGAATGGCTGACTAAATGTATGAATGGCTTAATAACCGCTCGATTTCGGGGTCTCTGTTGCATCTCTTGGGTCATTTTGTGTTTAAATGTCTCTATGGACTTTTGCATGCAATTGTCATGTCTTTCCTTGCCCGGCGACTGTAAAGAAATCGATTCGCCTGAGAGAAGAAGCGCTGGCTAAGGAGCAGAAAGCTACGAGCAGCCAGACCAGCGCTGAGAAATTGCGTAAGATCCTAAAAGAGGATAAGAGGTGAGTTTGCTCTGATTTAAAGGTGTGGCAGGTAAATATGCTGCAGATGAAGGCATGTAAGTAATTTCATAACATTAAAGCATCAGCTGTTTTATGAAATACAATGTTCAGTCATCGCTTTTTTTTGACAGGATGAAGAAAAAACGGAAGAGATCAGCCTCTTCGTCTTCGTCATCCACTTTTTCGAGAAACTCCTCTCCTTCATCGTCTTCCTCCTCTCGCAGGAGGTCCAAAAAGAAGAAAAAGAAGAGGAGGAGGTCTGAGCGGGGAAGTAAGCGCTATCGCAGGATCTCCACAGTGAGGAGTGAGGAGGGTAAGAGCGAGAAAGACCGGAAAGAGGAGGACGAGGTGGAGTGGTATCCTGCTCCTCCTAACACTTCCGCCACTTTTCTCAACCAGAAGGGAGGCCCAGGGTTTGGAGAGAGGGATGAGGAAGAGTTAGTGGAGAAGGATTCTGAAGATAGACGGATCTGTCAACTGTATTCTTTGTCTGCAGCTTCAGAAGACGGAGAGTCAGACTCCTCACGCAGAAACAGGAAGAGAGGGGACAGAGAGGAGAGCAGGACTAGGAAAAGAAAAAATACTCTGAGCAGAAGCCCCGAAAGAGAGCAGAGGCGGAGCAGGAGTAGAGAAAGGGAGGGTAAGAGCAGGGATAGAGGGATGGAGGATTACAGGAAAGACAGGAGAGGCAGTGACTCCAAGAGGAGAAGTAGCTTAGACGAAAACCGAAAGCGAAAAGTATCTTGCTCATCAGCTGAGTCTGAGTATTCACGGAAGTCCAGTTTCACATCTGGATATTTAGGGAACTCTGGTTCTGCATCCAAACACGTGGAGAGTAGAATGAGACACGACTCTTCCAGGTGGAACTCCTTCGATGGTGGTAGGTATGAAAACAAAGGGTGGGAGGAAATTCGGGAGCTAGAAGAGGCAAAGACAAACGGTCGAAAGGGAAAAGTAGAGGACGAAAGGTCAGATGCAGGAAACAGTAAAAACTCAGAAGGTGCTGGAAATCACAAACAGAGTAGTTTGACCTCAATTCCAGTTGAAAGGCCTAAAAAAGACCTCCCTTCTAATCTGTTAGATATTTTCCATCAGATTGCTCAGTTTGAAAAGGAGAAGGGAGTTGGGCCAAAATAACTTGAAACCAAAAGTCCAGAATGTGCCCAGTACTAGTGAAACAAGACTGTGAAATGGATGGATGTTTGTTGTCCGGGAAATCACTCGTTCTGGACTGTTCAAGCTTCCACTGCTGAAGCAATGGCCAGATGTGTTGGTGATTGAATGTCCTCAGTTGTTTAGTGTTAGAGAAACCTTTGAGTCATTTTACTTTGAAATCTCTTAGACCTCATGGTGGATTTAAGGCTTGTGAGCAACTATAGTAATTGCTGGATATTAGCTGGGCAAAATGTATTGAAGTGTTCATACCAAAATACTTTCCCAAATAATGTGATAAGAGAGAATAACAATTTCCACTTATTGAATCTTCTGAGAAATAACTAAATGAGAGGACATCATGACTAAAAATCTCAAGTCAATATTTTGTTGTCTTTGGTAATTTCCCCTTTTAGAGTTGGGAGATGTTAGTGTACATTTTTGATAGATATATAATTTCTGTTATGACAGTATATAGAACATCTGACATCACATCAGTTGCTACAGGCTTTAATATCATGTTATGTGTTCATCTTAAGACTTTTATCTGTTAAAAAAGACACTGCCTTATGTTTACTGCCTTGTGCCATTTTGTGCATTTTTTTCTGTGGCTTGTTAAAATCCCAAACTACCTGACTGTTATTGTTAGTACCACAGCAGTACTTTTTCAAGCTTTGCGCAATGCAAATCTTCCAGTTGTATCCCAACATATTTCTCTCCTGCAGTATAACAACTGAATCAATAAAGCATTTAAAATGTAGAAACTACATGCCAGGTTCTGATGGTCTTCTTCACTTGACAACTAATATCCCATATTTACTAAGTTACAAAAAACCTTTTTTGTTAGTGCTACTAGTGCTGAGTACAGGAGGCTGCAGTGAAATCAAATTTTAAATTGGAAGTGTTTAACCGCAAACTGAAGTCATTTTCTACTTCACAAGACCAAAAACAACGTAAAGAGACCAGTAGGTTGAAATAACATCTCAATGATGGAGGACAACATCCTAAGTCCACTGGACATTGCTCTGTTAAAAGAGTCAGTTTTAACTTGACGCTTACAAAGAGCTTGCATATTCAAGGACATAATCTATGATGATGTAAATGAAAATGTACAGAAAAACTCCATTGAATCCTCATGGTGGAAATATTCTGCTGTGGGGCTGTCTTGGACAGGATCAGCTACACACCTGCCAGAGAGAGCAATACCTCTGTTTTGCAGAGGCATGCTACCCCTTCTGGCTCAGTAGTACGTGTGGAAGAGGATTCCTTTTCCATGGAAGCTACTGTATACCAGGTCTGTTTTGAAGTTTTAGGATAAGCAATCACTGCTGGCTTGTGTGGTTTTCCCTCCATGGTCACCAGACTTAAAGTTTAATGAAAACAAATTAGAACAAGGAACAACATACAGCTACAACAAAAAACTAATCCAGCACATTGTCTGTTTTTTTGTTTGTTTTATTTTGCATAATATATTGTAAGAGAAGATGTGTTACACCAGTCACACCAGTAGAAACATTTGGTTCTTGCAGCAGAACAACAAAAAGGATACAGATAGTATAAAAAGAAACAAATAAATAGAGGTGCATGAACTAAGATAGAATAAGATACAAATAGAAACTATACAGAGCATTTGGAGAAAGATGACAAAATAAAGAGATAGTGCTGTCATTAATAGCAGTCTTACGATAGAATATATTGCAAGAGGCAATGTAACATACTAACAGTACGATATGGTACATTATGAAATAGAGAAATTAAACATAAGGTAGTATAGAATATGAAATATATAGTGTAGTATAACAATATAACTGTATAGTATAGTATAGTATACACAGTATATCATATAATATACACTACCGGTCAAAAGTTTGGGGTCACTTACAAATTTCCATGTCACTCCATTATAGACAGGATACCAGCTGATCTGAGTGGGTGGCTGATCTTTAATGCAAAATCTACATTTCCCATTATCAGCAACCATTCATCCAATGTTCCAAAGGCACATTTTGTTTACTAATCTGATATTATTTAAAAAAACTAACTAAGAAAACATTAAACAACCCTTTTGCAATTATGTAAGCACATAATGTAATCTGGAAACTGCTGCCCTGGTTAAAAAAAACAAGGCAACTGATCTCAGCTGGGATTCTGTCTATAATGGAGTCCAATGGACATTTGTGAGTGACCCCAAACTTTTGACTGGTAGTGTATACTATATGCTATGTATTTGAATATCAAGTCCTGTGGAGAGGAAGAGTGTGCCAAACACAGATTTGTGTATGTTGTGTGTGCATGTGATTTTGGCTGGCTGGTTAGAGTGAATGAGATGGCTTGTGGTCTGATGGCAGTGGGCACAAATGAGCACCTGAAGCACTCTGGTTTTGCACCTAAAGGTGGCCAGCTGTATATTTCCATGCTATTTTTAACTCATGTTATTCTTGTTCAAATGGAGGCAACATTGCCCTAACATGTGGTTGCCTAAACACATCCGGTTGTCTTTCATCCCTCAACTAAGCAAATTAAACCCAAGTGGCATTATGTCTTATTAGTGCTTTAAGCTACTTGGTGTTAACACATTTTGATTAAATAACTGGACACACACACGCACACACTAGTGGCTGTGCGACCAGCCATGCGTTGCCTTCTCTTGCCAAAGTAGCTTACTTCAGGCTTAGCTGCCAACCTCTTGCTTTTCTCCTTCATCATTACTGGTTCCATCATCTGCGATGCAGCAGAGAGGCTAGAGTCTATCTTGTTAGGGCAGATTAACCGCTAATATACAGGCAGTAAAGAAGCCTCTTCATCTAATACTGTACACATTGATTTGTGATGATTCCTGTGCTTTCTGTCTCAGATACCAGACATCTTAATGTTAATAAATACTGACTTCAGGAGACCCTGACGTAGTTCCTCGGGCCTCCCCGGTGCTTACTCTGTGGGTCATCATTGGTCCTTTAAAGAGCCACTGGAGGAGTTTTGGTCAGTACATCCAGATTTGTATTACATTTATTTGTTTACTTGTCAGTCCCCTCCTTGCTTACAAATCTTGACCAATACAGTGGGACATACTGTAAATGTTGATAAAGGAAGTTGAACAAAGAAATTTGTATCTGTGCCTTAAGAAAAACATACAACTTAAGAAAAAATCTGATATAAACCGTGTGACATCACTCCTTTTACCTTTAGTCACCACAAATTCAGTTTAAGTAACAAAAAAGTAAAACTCAGTCGTTTAACATGCTATATGCATTAGAAGTTCTTGGATTAATGTTAACATTGTAGTTAGTCTCAGCTTTGTATCCATGACAGAGACACTTACTCATCTGCTCCAGAAAAATAATCAGCCTCCTCTGACCCAACACTTAAATGTTTCTCAAATATCCAAGTGGCATTAAAGAAGAAACCGACGCATGACAGCTGCACTCGTGCAGCTCTCCACTGGAGGGCAGT
>NC_048415.1:4289784-4344531 GCF_013103735.1 Etheostoma cragini
TATAAGGCACTGTGCATCACAGCAAAAATTGGACAATCCATTAAGAATAAAATATAACAATGAAAATAAAATGAAAGTAAAAAAGTAAAAGTAAAAAGTAAGATTAAACATGCAAACGTTAAAATAATGTGTACGGCAAACAAGGCACCAAACAACATAAAGTTGGAACATAGTGACAGGTAGAGAGAGAGAAAGAAAAACCACTAAGGCTGCAATAATTATTGTCTTGCTTGAGTATTGTGAAAGATGCTTCTGATACTCAGTTCATTACCATATAAGACAAAGAAAAGTATAAAAGCATCACATTTGAGAGGCTAGAACTAGAAGATGTTTGGCATATTTGCTTAACAGAACATTTATGCACCTAATTTTTAATCAATTAAATGGTGAGAGAACACACTTAACAAAACAGTTATTTTAGTTTTGCTTCCTATATACATATAGTGGTGGTTAAACCAGCGGATATTCAATTTAAGCACCTTTTAGACATAAGAAAATGAAAAATGGGTTTCCTATGTATCACAGTCATAAAATATCAATATTAATCATGAGGTTATGGCCCTTTTGGGGAAAAAACTAAATCGTGTTTTTCTGAAGACAGACTATTTTTAGTGTGTTTTGCTGTTGTTTTTTTTACCCATGCAAGAGGACACAGTTGTATTTGTGTTTACCACTCCATCAGTCATCTTTCATAAAGGTGTCTTTCATAAAGGTGTCTTTCATAAAGGTGCCTGTGTGTACTGTATTCCAGGCAGAGACACCTCATCACTGTCCCCTTCTGCAGGCCTGAAGGTTTTTATTTCTGTGGGGGGGTTAAATCCTGACCCTGCTCTGTTGCAATAAGCTGAGAGTGGAAAAAGTGGTGGAGAAAGAAAAGAAAGAATGACAGAAGAGGTGTGACAGCTGGAGGGAAAAGAATAGGAGGACCTTTAGTCCTTGAAGGTGTGGGTCTTTCCACTAGTTCGGGAGGTCAGCAGCGGCAGCAGCTGTCCTGCTTGACCGACTCTGATGAAGCTGCAGATTCTCGGCTTCATGAATCATCCCTCTCCATTCTCCTCCTCCTCCTTCTGCTCTTTCTCCGCTCCCACCTGGACTCCTTTTCACAAAGAGAGGGGATTCCTCTTCTTAGGCCTCTTTCTTCAGCACTGAGGCAATCAGACTGTTGAACACGCAGAAGGAGATGAGACATTTTAAATTAGTGTTAGGAGAGGGGGAGAGAGAGAAGGGGAAAATGACATTTTTCATTTTCTACAATAAAAGGTACTACATTGAATTCTCGGAGCATGGCAATACAGAGGAGTAAGTAATGGAATAGGAGCAGACGTGGTGTCTGTGTGTTAGTGGATAATGAGGAATTTAAAGATGTACGGCCCTCTGTTGCCATTCAATCAGAACCTCTCCCCTTCGCTGTCACTGGCTCTCTTCTCAGCGCTGTCACAGTACTGCACAGAGACTCAAAGTTTTTTGTTCTTTATTATTTCTATAGTCATCCAGAACTGATCTTCGGGGGGTTTGGGACATCAGGTAATTAAGCGAAATGCTCCCTTTTGGTATCCTGCTAAGCTTGTTGACCACAGCATTTAGCCGGGCTGCTTTAACTTGTACATTATGATAACCAGGGCCCATTTAAACAACCAGGGTCAGGTTAAGCCCCTGACCATCAAGGGCCCCCAAAGACGACATATCAATGATCATATCTTTGTACTTAGACCATATTGTTTCTGGAAAATGTGTTTTCGACCTGAATGGTGCTAAGCTAGAGCGTCTTAGTTCCAGTGCTTTAGTCTGTTAATCAGACGAGTGTATCTGCCCTACTGGAGTTTCTGATGGCTCGTGTAACCTGTTTTGAACAGGGACCCAATCATGTGCCAAGAATCAGAGAATCACTGGTGTCATTCAGAAAGACGAAATAAAACATTAAAAAAAATACAGTCTGAAAAAGAGACAAATGCCAGTTTAAATCATTCCCTTCACAAGAGACTCTGAGAGTGTGAGTAAAAGAAAAGCTACACATGTGGGATTCATGTTCTGCAGACGGATTTCTTTTACAAGAGAAAAGGCTTCAAGGATAACACGTATACATCTCCTATCTGAGGACATCTTTATCAACAGAAGTCTAAAAGTGTTTCAACATCTTCAAAAATTGTTGTTGGAAAAGGAGGACCCAGCTATTATCAGGGTTGTCCTATAGAATTGCAATGCAGTGTATGACAAATAGTGTGTAGATTTAATTCAATGCAAAGCACAATGTACAACTATAATTTCAAACAGAAGGCTATAGTGTAATATACTGGTTGGTGTTCACTTCTTGGTTTGGAGATGAGCCCTCATGTCAATGGTCCATATAAACTCTTGAAACTCTAGTACATGTCTTTTTATAGCAAATGTTTTATGACATTGTAACCCAGATGCTTTATAAACACAAGTTGAGCACCAGTAACAGTCATCAGTTTTTTGGTTAAGCAGTTTATCGATTCCAGCACTAAATCTGCTTATTGAATTTGAAGCGTTATGAATCCCTGATGAAAGTTATTATTGTTATGCAAATTATTATTTGCAATGACATCCTGCAATGTCACGCGATTTTTAGATTGCAACATTTTTTGTCACATACAGCAAACATCTCCTCACTATCCGCGAGCTACCTGTCCCCTGAACTCACTGTAAAAAAAAAAAAACGCGGTCTCTGTAGACAGCCCAGGGTCTACAGACGCCAACAAAAACAAACTATGCCCACCTGCACCACCAAACATAATAAAGAGTGTTCCAGCGTTCCAGCCAATAACCGACAAGAAGGATATGGGAATGGGGGCGGGGGAGGTACAGAAGGGAGGAAGAGGGGACGGGATGAGGAGCAGGGAGCTAGCGAGCTCGTTTTGTTTAAAAATACTTCAAACGTCAAGAAGTGCCATCACCCATCGTCACTTAGACCACCTTTCATATTTCCAAACTCAAAATCATATCATTCAAAGAACTTTTAGTTTTATAATTTTTTATTTAGATAGATAATTCTCATTGCAGCTGTCTCATTCTCATGTTGTCTACATGATGGATTTAAATTGGTTAAGTACAGATTTCCCCCCATTGACTGTATATAAAGCTGGTTTCCTCAAACCTACCCACATACGTAGGTATAATGTGGGAAAATAAGTCAAAAGTACATTTGACCTCATAATCCAACATGTACTTGGCCTTGTTCTGAATTCCCATACTGTTGGGCACTCATCCAGGAGAACTGATACCGTTTATAATTACATGTGGCCACATTGAGAAGACTAAGGTCCTCTGTATTTTGAAAGGAAATTTGGGGGGTTTAAACGACCTGAGGAGTAGTTTATAATCCACTATTACAAGACCAAGTATGCAGGGTTAGTCGCTAAGACAAATTCTTAAATTGTTTTAGGCTGAAAACATAAATTGAAACAAATTTGTTTGTTTTTCAAGGGGTTTTCTTACATGTCTTCACTAAAATTGTGTAAATTGCTACTTAACCATTGTTTTGTTTCCCCGTCAAAATTGAAAGTCAACACTTTAGTTGATGCTTCTTAATCAATATTTTAAAACTTTTTCTCACATTTTTGTCCCTTTTTTCAACACTTTTCACTTTTTTTCCCAATGTTTGTCACTTTTTTTTAGACATTTCACACGAACCTGTTAACTTTAATGATACAATTATATTAGAAATGTATCTTCAATAAACCTAAATTTGAGGAAATTATACTTAATGTTTGAATTAGAAAAGCAAAAATTAGGAATTATTTAGACTAAAATTAAAGGAATGGATGTTGATGGATAATCACAGACTGGAATATGTCAACTTTTACTCTATACTATTTCAAAACCACTTCAATTTCTTTTCTCCAAATGATCCAAAATTGAATAAGACACCCCAAAATTCATGAAAGTAGAGATTTGAACTTACCAAAGAGCTTTGTGTGGAATCAATCATGTTATTTTGGTTACTTAAAAAGAACACTGATAAAGGAAAACAGGTCCTTTAGACCCAAGGACAACATGAGGGTTGAGCTGCTTTAGTTAGCTCCAAACTGCTTGCTGCTCACATCCATGCCACCCACCCCCCTCCCCAGCTCCACCTTGTTGTGTCTAACGTGACATACACTTCTATGTCATCGCTGCTCTGTTCACATGGGGGAACAGTTTAGCTCTCCAGGTCTTAAACTGTGTGAGCGTCCCCTAATGCTACTGCTGCTGTCCCCTGACTCTCTGCTCTTTCATGGTGCTCATGAAAGGTCAGGGGGCCTCTCTAAACTGAGTCAGACCGCCAAATTTAATTTGTAATTTGTTAAATAACATTTCTTAAAGCATTTTTATTGTCTGCATTGTTCTTGACTTAATGGACCTTAAGGAAATGCAATTTTATTCACTTCAATGAACTAATTTGCAGCAGCTCTTGCATTGGATGAATTGGAGGTTGCTACAGAGTAAAATACTGATCTTAACACACCAGTTTTTACACAGAATATATGTATATGCATTATTCCTTCCTTAACTATATGCTGCAGGCATCAAATGGTGAAGTGTGTCAACACAATTATATGTCACCAAGGTTTTTTGTTTTTTTTGTTCAGTCCTCACACTGTAATAGCAATAACCACAGTATTTGCAAACTGTAGTATATCATTTAGAAGCATTATGTAGTGACATCACAAAGTGCCATGGTAATTTCAACTTCAGCTCTTGTGCATAAAGAAAACCTGTCAAGCAATATTCTTTACTGTTGCAACTATAAACACTGTTTTGAGATAATTGCTGCCCTGAGCCCTGAGAGTGCATGAAGTGGAGAGTGAACCTCATTTATTAGTCCTAACATCCCCCAGAGGCTGTTTCCCTCCCAGCGAGCAGTCATTAGAAAGCACACACACAGCAGGAAGCCCCAAAACAAACCAGTCCACACAGCATTGTTGTATTCTTTACAGCTTATTTTATTTCTTTCATTCAGAGGCATTCAGCGTTCAACATTCTTACCGTACAGACGTTTTTCCATAGTATGTGAAGCTATTGTCAGTATACTGTAGGTGAACATTCTCTTCTGTAATTCCTAGCAGCTTCTAATTCCACACAATGTCAGGATGTCACTTTCCAGTTTTCAATTCACTTCCAATTTAGATTTTTTTTTTTCACCTAAGGAATTCCAGTTTGGATGTTTTGTGTTTTTTTTCTTTTTCCCCCTACTCCTTGTTGAATCAGAGCAATGAAGAGGAAGGAGTCCAGGTTGGAGAGAGAGGCTGGGCAGCTAGTCATCAGAACATCCTTCAATAGGTGTGGATAGAAAGGATGAATGTTCTGGAAGTGTCCAAGGCCAAAGTGAGAGAGGAGAGGAATCTGTGGATTTTCTAATGAAGCACAGGTGGTAGAGAATACACAGCAGCATCGTGTGTACAAAAACACTCCTGCCCTTTTACGCCTAGCCTACATTCTGTCCACTTCTTTCCCAATTTTGCTTTTTCCCCTCCCTTCCTGTCCATGCACAGATAAATATTCTAGTCACCACTTCTGACTGATATTTCCCAAGCCTTCAGTATTCAATTGTTACATCCTCAGCTACTCTGAAGATGCAAGGACAAGCACATTGTACACCAAAGGAAATTTTCTTCCAACAACAAAATTACACTCAGATACAAAACAAGAATGCACGCCGAAGGATACAAATGTACACTCGAACACACACATGCATACCCCCGCTGGTACACAAGCCCATATTAGCATACGCATATATACAAAATAGACACACATACAAATAGATGTTCTCACAAAGCTTGCAAATTCCATTACACTTCAAAAATCCCACCTCCCCCCTTAAAAAAGGATTTGGGTTAATTTGGTAAACATAGGGTCATAGATGCCACAAGAGCTGAGAGGAGGTGAGGTGTGTGTGCACAAGCATCAGTCTGTGTGTGTGTTTGCATATGTGCACGTGTGCTTGCGTGTGTGTGTGTGTGAGAGGAAGAAACGCTGACTGTGTGAAGCAGAGAGTTCTGGCAGCAGCAGTCTAAACCCAGCCACTCTCTCCAGAGATAGCGCTTCTTTCTCATTTGCTCTGGCCCTATTTTAATAATAGCTGTGCATAAGTAATTTCTAAAAGGCCAGGCAGGCACATGGGCGTGGGTGGAGGGAAATTAAACTCATTTTATCTGTGAGCAGGTGGGTTCCTATTTATCATTAACATGCATAGAATTTGCACAATGTTATTTCTTGCTGCTGCTACTGATGGAACGTCATCCAAATAATGTCGGAGGAGGGTCTGCCTTTTTTTTCTTCTTTTTTTTGGCTTATGCTGGAGTGAAATTCATAGATAAAAGTACTAGGTTTTTTTTTTTCTTGCAATTTTCTGCAAACGGAAACTAATTCTGAGAAGCTTCTTATTACATTGCAAGCTCATTTGGTTTGCATTAAAAGAGGGACAGGACCGACATTAGGATTTCTGCAAGATTTCCAGGAGATGCTCCAACATTTGTGCTTATATCATTAGTAACGCCCCTCTCCCCCCCCTCTACTTACAGAAGCCCTTTTCCTCTTTTAACTGGCATTAAACAATCTCTGCTCATTATTGGCCCAATAATACAACTGGAATATATTTGACTTCCTGATTTAGATCCTATCAAAATATTGGAATGTAAATGTGTAATTTTGAATGCATGATATGGAGGTTAATAATTGATGGATATTCTTTGTGTTATTTCAGCATAATTCAACAGCAGGATTATTTGTCATTTAAAAAAAAAAAATTAGGATTCAGATTTCTTTGTGACAGACTGATTGGGGCTGTTTCTAGTTCGTCCAATTCTGGCCTCAAAACCCACTAAAATGTATTATAAGTATACTCATGCTGTCTTTTTATGAATATACAGTATATATAGTATCATTATATCATATACTGTGTCTAATAGTACTACAACTGACAATTACCGGTTTTATTGTTCGGTCTATAAAATGTCAGAAAATAGTAAATAATGTCCATGACATGTTTCCAGAGTTCAAGGTGACATTTTGACATTTTGTTCTGTTTGACCACCAGTCAAAAACCGAAAACTTTTCAGTTTACAGTTCTACGAAACAAAGGGAACATCAAATCTTCACTTTTAAGAATCTGGAACCAAAGCATGTTTGGCATGTATTGTTTGAGAGGACCTTAACAATTAATTGATTATCTAACTAATTAACTGACCAATTGTAGCTCTACTATACATCTTGTCTTGTGAGTATTATCTAATCCATCTCTTTTTATATCCATGAAACACTTTTACTTTAAATGCCTTTTTTTTTCTATCCTTTCCTGTCATCTCTGCATCCACATCAATGTTGTTGTCATGTAGTGCAACAACATCACAAGCCACACTTTGCAGAGGGGGATCATGGGAGATCCGTCTGCAGGCGGGATTAGATTTGCCGTTGCGGCGATGAGGAGTGAGATGATGATGTGAGTCTCTGTCTCCTTTTCTCTCCCATGACAAATAACAGCATGGCAGCTCATGGCAGCCCGACAGATCCTGACAGCCATCCAAGCAGCCAAGCAGGCAGGCAGTCAGCCATTGTTTTGTAATGTGTTTCACTCTGCCAGCGCTGATCCTTGCTAAGGTACTTACCACGCCATTGTTGTCTAAGTATGCTATTTTCTGGCTGGGCACCTCCACTATAGAATAGGGTGCTTTCCCCCCTTTCTTTCTTCATTTTTTTTTTCTTTTTCAAAAAAGAGGTTTGTTACAGTCACCGTCATACTAATCCTGGTGTGTGATATGTATATGTGTCAACACAGAGAAAGAGAGAGGGAGAGAGGAGAGTCTTAACCCAACAGACAAATGGTGTGAATGGCACAGAGACAGATAGACAGACAAGCCCCATTCACTCCTTACTGTCCCCCATGACACCAAATTACTGTTTATCAAAATGAGGCGAGCAGTATAATAAGGATACTTTAGGAGTGTGTTGTCTAATGCTTCTTGAATGTGTACAGGTCTTATGGTATTTCTTCAGAAACATTAACCCAGGAGTCAGATTAACGGAGCAGGTCAGAGGAGAACTTTTAGCTGCTGCAATGATTGATTTTTCATTTAAATAGAGTCAGAACGGTGAGCTTGAGATCAAGTTAAAATCTTTCGCAATATTGTATGTATTATTCAAAATGAAGCTAACAACAGTGCCATTGTTTCATTCTGAAAACTATAGTTTGACATTTTGGGAAATACAGTTACTCGCTTTCTTGCGGAGTTAGACGAGAAGATTGATACCGTCAAGCCAGGAAATTGTCTGTAACATAACCCTTTAACCCCCGTAAAACCATGAGCGTGATTTTTTTACACTTCATTTTTTAAACAGATTAAACAAAAGAGATATAACATGTTATATCCCAATTAGTATGAGCTTGGTGTCTTGAAAGCGGTATCGATCCTCTCATCTAACTATCGACTAGAAATAAAATACGCAAAAGTACCAAAACGTTGTTTTTTTGGGGGCTTTTCCACCTTTAATGGAAAGGACAGCTAGGTGAGAAAGGGGGAAGAGAGAGGGGGGGAAGACGTGCAGGAAATTGTCACAGGTCGCTCAAAGCCTCTACCTCTGTGTCAAGGCATAAACTTCTATGAATACGTGCGCCTGCTCTACCAAGTGAGCCAAACGGCTACCATAGGTACCAAAATGTAGAACAATTACTGGAAACCTGACTGGCCCACCAATGGGTTAGCCCTGACAAACCTGTGCTGTGCAGCCGAATAATGTTCCAACACATAACATCCAACTTTATTTTAAATTCTTATCGAGATCCCAGTCTTTCCAGAAAGATCAAAGATGTCAGACTGAAATTTGAGGCAACATATATCAAGAATGTTTTCTTATATATAGAAAAATTCTGTTTGATGCAATGGTGTAGCCAAAATTTCTTCACATTTTCGACTAGCCACTTTAAAAAGTTGTGTACTTTCTATAAATATTAATGTAATTTTAAGGAATTTTCAGGAAATTTGATCACCATACCTAATTGATGGTCTAAATGCGATATCCAAAGCTCTCTTCATAGAGCCAGGATATAATCGTGGTGTAGAAATAAAAAAAGAAAAATCCTTTTTTATTTAACTTTTGACCTAAAAACAGCCAAGTATGAATATTTACGTTAAAAATAAGTTTTAAGACACTTATTATGTGTGGTTTATGTAAAATAGTAGAATGTAAACTCCCCCAAACTCTCAGAGACACTACAGAGAACACCAATGGTTGTGTTTGATGCAGCACTCCTCTCTGCTGGGTGATGTATCACTGCACAATCTCCACTTTAATTAATCATCACTCTAAGAGCTTTTATTTTCCCATTTCTGGTGAAGTGTGCATATTTCACTCGCCCACTGTGACGGTAGAACAGCAAATATGTGGGAGCATTAATAAGCCTAATATAGAAACATATTTGAACCCTGGTCCTCCACTAAGTAGATTATAAACATTTATTATAGCATGTTATCATAATATCCTGCACAGCATATTGCAAAACTTCTGTGGGCCAGTTTTTCTACCGGTGCAGTGGAAGATCATAGTTAATTCAGCAGCGTTATGGTAATGTAGAGGTCCCTATCGGTGCCGGCATCACACATACTAACAAGCTTAGGATAAGCCCAGCCTGGAATGGTATGAGGTTTGAATTTCTGGAACCAGCGCGGTCTCTGCAGCCAAATCTCACTTCAGCAGAAACCAGTGAGGTGATTCCTCTGCTTAAAAAATTAGTGCTAGTGCATATATATTTTTTTGCAAGGAAAGGAGGTTTGGTACCTTGCGAGGAGAAAAATGCACTGCATGTAAAAAAAATTTTTTTTAAGGATGGCAAAAATCTTCTTGAGAGGGCTAATCAGCTGGCAACTCTGAAAAGCCTGTAATGTGCATTAAGAGATTTATACACAGCGCAGAGGTAAAGCCTCGCAACATTGTTGACTCATTTAAAGATGCCAACATCTCAACTTTGTGCACTGTTAACAAATGCACACATGTTAAGTTGGTGTACGCTGCACTTCTCCTGTCTCTGTAAATCACAGTGTATCTCCCATAAGCATGTTATGCCCCAGGGCTCATCAGTGCCATGGGATCCCAGGCAGGGCTGCCACTGTGAGACAACATGATAAATCTTGTTTGTGAGACTCGGCTGCTCTCAGCTCTTAGCTCTAATCTAACCACCCTGAACCTTCGAGCACAGGAGAAGAGCGTCTGTCGATCCGAGCAAAGAAGAGAGAGGAGAGGGAGAAAAGAGTTGGGGCGCTGGGCCGTATACATTGCAGTACATTCAGATTACTGCCATCAGGTTAAGGAAACAGGGTAGTTTGCAAACGAAAAGTGCAAAAGTAGTTGGACTCTAAGCATCTGACGGGCAATTTGCAACTTGGAAGATGCCGAACATTAGTATTGGTATGGAGGTGTGGTGAAATTTTAATATAAAGCTGTTCTTTGTAACATTGCTAAAAACAGGATTTTTTTGATTTACATGAAGCTGAAGGACATTCATAAGAGTTTTCAAGAGTAGGTGGTACGGTGTGTTTAGCAGAAAATTGACAAAATAGACAGAAGTCCGTCACACAGAGAGTGAATTTACTCTACATGAAAAAGCAACCGATGAAGTGACCGTGAAGCTGATTGTGTAGCCTAACTAATTATTAATGAAGGCAGCAGCGCTAACTGCATACAGAAAGCGAGGCTGCTTTCATTTCCCAAAATTCAAATCATCCATGTGTCAGAATCTGCTACCGAAAACCCTTCTATGTGTTTTTTAAATGCATAACATATCAACAACACAAAACCAATCTAACATGACATGACTTAACATAACATAACAACTCACATGTATTTGGTTTGCATTTTTGCATATCCAGTCTGCATAATGCATATATTGGTCATTGTATGAGAAATTCATGTCACCTTTATAAGAAAGAAAAAGCACTAGTTTGAGAAAAATTGGAATGTGGGCTTATGTCCTCAATTACTCAAATATGATATTCTATAAAATGTAAGAACATTAAGAAACATGCCCACCACACTTTTCTAAAGCCCAAGGGTACATCTTTAAATGTTTTGTTTTGCCCATCAAACAGTCAAAAATACAAAAATATTCAATCAACATTATGTAATAAAACACATAAAATGAGCAATTCTTCACATTTGAGAAGCTGAAACAAAAGACTGTGTAGAAAACTCGAAACACAAAATGCTTTACTCTTAATTTTGCGTTAAGCACACCAAATAAACAGCTCTTTAAAAGAGAAAAAAACATTATGCATCAAGTTTCATTAAGTTTGCATTAAAAATGTTCATCACTTAATCATTGTTGCAAATAAGGTAAAACACTAACTCTCTGCTGAACATGCAATGGTAATTTACTCAAAGATAAAGCAATGTGAGAATGTGTGCCACTTAAACACAAGTATCTGAAGTGGTGGAGAGTTAGAATGCCTTTGATTTTATTCATTAATTATACTATAGTCTGGAGTTTGACTTTAAACTGCAGTAAATCCCACATCCGTATGAAGCCAAATGATAATTGTGACCAACTTGCCTCTGTTTACTTTTTGTTTTATGTACCTACCACAGTTTGTTTTTATTTAAGACACCAAGTAAGTTGACTCACAGTGACATGAGCCCTAATAACTAGCAGACAAAGAAAAAGAAGAACTAAAGTTAAAGTTAGTATTTGGAGTTTGTCTTAATTTTATTCTTCTCTGTCACTGTTTCATCAACTGTCTGTCTATCGCGGTCTTTCTGTCCGTATGTGTGTCTCAGCCTGTGTGTCTTTTCTTTCTCTCTAAATGATAATTCAGAACATCACAGATTTGGCACTTGTAGCAGGTCTCGCAGAAAAATTAATTAATGCAAACTCCAAGTGCTATCAAAATTATACATTTGGAGCGAGCGCAGATACAGATACAGAGAGAGGGAGAGATGTGAGGACGTTCTGGTCTCATTAAGAGAGCAGGCAGAGTGGAATTAGTCTGAATATAATGACAGGCCACACTATCTCATGTAAAAACAGCCCTGTTTTCCTCTCTCATTCATTGGCACTAGTAATTAGTTTTGGCCCTAAAACTGTCACCCTTTACTCTAGAAAAGGCAGATGTGATTTGAGGTGCAATTTAATCTTGCTTTAATGAAGAACTAATGGACGCATTGCAAATTACTTTTTTTTGCCCACCCCTCCAACCCCCTGTGTGATTGAACAGGGGCTTGAAAAAAAATCTATTTCCTGCTTTTGAAAAGATCAAGAGTATCTTTGATAATGGTGAGAGCGTCACCGGCAGCTTCAATGCATCGAGCCAACAAGCTCTTTTACCCGAATCACAATTCAGTGGAGAGGAGGCCACAATTAGTGACAAAGCAGAGAAAGCGCTGCGGGGCCTGGGCAAGCAGAAAGCCTCTCGGTGCTCCAGGCTCCTTGTTAGAAACAGGCCCTGGAGGTGTCACACAGGAACAATGAAGCCTGATAAATTACCCCACAAAAAAAAAAAAAAACACTCATACAGAAAAGATGTACTACTAATTTTCAATTACACCTATAATGCATTCCCGATTGGGGAGAGAAATTGGACATGTGTGGAGGAGAGCAAACAGTCATATGCTCAACACACCTCTTTCTGTTTGTGAGCTTTCTAAGAGCATACGATATCCAGAGTGTATTTGCAATAAATGACATGGTGTTTAATGTAGCAGCTCACAGGTGATTTTACTCTACAAAGATGGAAAGAGAAATAGAGAAGGGGAATGATGTCTCCTCATTACATTAGATTGTATGTCCGGGTATAATCACAGCAAAAAAGACAAAATTGCATTCTTATCTAATTTAGCCTAATTTAAAAAAAAAAAGATGTTTTTGTTTGGAAAAAAGAACATTTGTGTGGGCCTCTTTCAAAAGCGAGCGAAGAGGAGGCGAGAGTTTGAAGTGTGTGTGTGTGTGTGGGAGAACTGCCTGTCTGCAGCTCTCTGAACCACTTGAGGGACACTGTGTTTAAAACTGGCATCTCTAACGGATGATGTTGTAGAGAATATATCAAGGCCAAATAATAGTCCTTAAAACTGGTGAAAGGGGATGTGAGAACTGTGGAGGGTCAGACATGTGGAACATGTGTATCTGTCTTCCTGTGTGCGTGTGTGTGTGTGTGTGTGTGTGTGTGTGTGTGTGTGTGTGTGTGTGCGCGCACATGTGCACATGTGCGTGCGTGTGTGACTACAGCAGGAGCAAGGCAGAAAGCCTAATGGGAGTGGGCTTAACTCTTGCACACAGCCTTGCTACATATCTGATTACTGGGACCAGTAATTTTCTTTCCTTAAATAAGGAAGAAATTGGATAGGATGAATGAAATTTGGCTGTCATATTGCAATGATGGTGCAGCAGGGAGATTATGTGTTTCACATAATCGTTCATCATTTTCCAACCAGTGTTCAGGCTTAGCATAATGGAATTGGTAAACTGGTTTAAATCAGAACGTGAGAACAGACTATCAGGCAGACTGTGAGGGTCTGTGGTAATGTCTTTAGACCAAGCAGAATGTTTTCACCACAGAGCTGCACATACACACTGAAGTACACACTCCACTACAGGAACATGCTCTTCATCTCTGCCTCATCACATTGTCAGAATACATCAAAAGATACCTTGACACATCCCTAAAGATAGATATTTTTTAGTTGTTAATGTGCTAATATTTCATCCTTATTTCCTTGTTTGTTTTTATGCTTTTTTTTATGCACTGACTTAATACTGAATTTAGTAGTAGTGTATACACTACTTGTTCTTAAATGATAAAGACAGGGATCTGCAACCACTGCACAAAATCCGACAAGATAAAACATGTTTATGCCGTTATACATCAATGTAGGTCAGGGGCGAATCACAATACGTTTAATCTAAATCAAAATTATGGCATGCTATTCAATAACACAATGATTTTGCCATGTGCTTTTGGTACTACTTAATATTCATATTGCATTTTGTGTTTATAATAATAATGGCTACTTTTAAGTAGCTTTGTAGTGCGCTTGTTTGCTCATTTGCATACGTGTGTTTACTTACAATTCTTTTCTTTATTGAATTGTTTTTGCTCAGAGATATATAGGCTATATGTTTTTGATGTCCAATGACTTTATTTCACTTGATTTTGTTTTCCTACTTGTGTAACTTACTACTGTATGTTCTTACAGCTCCTCACCGGGACAAAGAAAAGTCAAAAGTATTATTTTGGATGCTGTATTCATAAATGTTGGGCTCTCATGTTTGAAATGATGACATAACAATCAAGAAATGTTTCTTCTTTGAAGACATATCCCTTTTTTACAACAAAATATTTACAAAATAAACCAAAAGGTGTAAGACAAAAGAACACTTATCTACTAGCATACCTGTTGAATGTAACACCGTCAGGGAATTAAATAAATTACCTGAAAGAAGTATACAAATTACTGATATGTTCACTTACATAACTGGAGAGAGTTATAGATGAAAAATATGTTTTTTAATTGATCTTAATTGAAAATAAAGATATTTACGGCTTGAACCTTTTACAGCATTAGTGAGCATAAATTTGAGTAGATTTAGTTGTTGTCCTATATTCCCTTGTGTATTAATGTGTCCAAACTGGGAGTCATTAGTTTTGAACCTTAATGCTGAAAACGTCTCTCAGGTATTTTGGTTTTATGACCATGCGGAAGGCAGAGTGACTTTTCCAAAATGGTTACAACTTAAAATGTATCCCCTAACACAACCTGAAAGGTTACCTTTGTGAGCCCATTACTGACCAAATCCCAAATTGCTCAAATTACTTATTGTAGTAATTTGCTCATGACAGTAAATTTTATTTATCTGACTTGATTTGACAACATTATTTGTTTTACCATTAGGTCTGTAGTATATTTCTGGAGCAGTCTCATGGTGGTGCCAAACAGTCCCCAGGAGGTTATCTGTTGGCCACTAGGTGTCACAGTGGTTGTTTCTAAAAGACGAACCAACGGCTGCTCTCTGGCTGAGTGAATTCTACACACAGTGTAGTATACTCTATGTAGAGTCTGATGTGTGTCTTAAAGCAGCCGGGTCAACACATTTGTAAAAAACAAACGGCCTAAACAAATCTAAAGCTATCTCCAACTATTTATGAGCTGCATTGTTAAATGAATTAAGGCTCGAATGATGTTGGAATCACAAGCCATCAGCGGGAGGAAAACATCACCTGACCACTGGACGTGAAGAAGATTTCAGTGAAGTACGTTTGGTCATAACATTTGTGATGTTTTTGGCAAATTTTATCCGGGAAGAGGGTTGCTTTGCATTTCACAGCTTTCACCACACTGTACCATATTTTTTCTTCATTGATGTATGAGTGAAGATCTGCTAAAACAATTATCTTAAATCTGAATTTTTATTGTGGGAAATAGGCACTAGTGCTAAAAATATTAATATTAAATATTAAATATATTACTTTAGCCTGCATCCTGAGAATCATATGAAATGTTTGTGCTTTATATGCTTTTGCATGACAAAAGAATACAAATAGAGTAAATGTGAGGTTCAGAAGACAATTTTTGCTGTGTGAAACAGTTAACCTGCAGAAAGAATTGCAGACTTTACTGGTTTTAATGTACAACATAAACAAGGTTAAGCCCAGTAATTCTTCTTTACATTGCATTAGTACATCCAGATCTACAGACAATGTAACTCACATAATAACAGGAACATCAAAAGGAAGTGTTCCAATAGGGCTTTTTTCTACCCATGTCTAGATGCTACAAGTGTCTTAAACTGGATGGCAGAGATGATGAACAAAAAAAACATAACTTATTCTCTAGGGAACTGCTTCAAAATCTCTCTTATTGAGGAAGATTGAACTATCATCTAGACAGTGCTGCTTCCCTATCAGACATATAGTCAGGACAGCAGAAGAAATGAAAGGGGAGAGAGGGGGGAATGAGAGGCAGCAAAGGGCCGCAGGTCGGAGTCAAACCCGGCCGGTCCTGGTCTCAATACATACATACATACATACATACATACATACATACATACATACATACATACATACATACATACATACATACATACATACATACATACATACATACATATATATCAGATTAGATTAGGTAATACTTTATTCATTCCACAGTGGGGAAATTCCCTTGTTACAGTCACAGTTTTCCACAGTAAAAAGCAAACCTGCAAACAAACAAACAACAGACAACGTGCAAAAAGTACTGAATGAATGTAAAGTGGCATTATATAAAAAGGTATTGTAAAGTAAATTGACGTGGCCATAGTATGAAAAATATTGGAATGTAAATAAGTAAGTGACATGAAATTAAATTGAATAGTATGTAATTAAATAATATAGCAAAAGTAAGTAACCTATTGAAGTGTAACCATAATATAAATAATATTGGAAATGTGAGTACTCGTAATGGAAAAATATATATACATAATAAAGTATACATAAAACCATGGTGTGTGGTGGGTAATTGAAACCAGGAACAGAAACTACAACAATATTAGGTGGTGCAAGTGTTGTAGAGTCTGACAGCGGCCGGAATGGACCACCTGCGGTACCTTTCCTTCTTACACCATGGGTGTATCCGTCTGCTGCTGAAGGAGCTGCTCAGGGACCCTACAGCGTCATGTGGGTAAGGGTTAGAGGTGTTGCCCATGATGGATGTCAGCTTAGCTAACATCCTTCTCTCTCTCACTTTTCTCTATGGAGTCCAGAGGGGGGAGATATATATAGCTATTTATATATATATATATATATATATATATCTATATATATACATTGTGTTGTGCAGAAGTGAGGCTGATACACAGCCAACGGCCCTATTAGAATTCCTATTATGGCAAGAACCAATCAGCTAAGTAAAGAGAAACGAGTGGCCATCATTACTTTAAGAAATTAAGGTCAGTTGGTCCAGAAAATTGCAAAACTTTGAATTTGTCCATAAGTGCAGTCACAAAAATACTTAAGCGCTACAACAAAACCGGCTCACAGGAGGACCGCCCCAGGAAAGGAAGACCAAGAGTCACCTCTGCGGCTGAGGATAAGTTCATCCAAGTCACCAGCCTCAGAAATTGCAAGTTTACATGCAGCTCAGATTAGAGAACGGATGAATACCACACAGAATTCTAGAAGCAGACACATCTCTAGAACAACCAATAAGAGGCCTTCATGGTCAAATAGCAGCTAGGAAACCCCTTCTAAGGTAAGGCAACAAGCAGAAGAGATTTGTTTGGGCCAAGAAACAAAAGGAATGGACATTAGACCAGTAAGAATCTGTGCTTTGAGGAGCTCAATGAATCCAAATATGAGATCTTTGGTTCCAACCGCTGTGTCTTTGTGCAACGCAGAAAAAGTGACCGGATGGATTGTACATGCCTGGTTCCCACCGTGAAACATGGAGGAGGAGATGTGATGGTGTGTTTTTTTTTGCTGGTGACACTGTTAGAGATTTATTCCAAATTGAAGGCATACTGAACCAGCATGGCTATCACAGCATCCTGCAGCGGCATGCCATCCCATCCGGTTTGCGTTTAGTTGGACCATCATTTATTTTTCAACAGGACAATGACCTCAAACACACCTCCAAGCTGTGTAAGGCCTATTTGATAAAGAAAGAGAATGATGGAGTGCTGCGCCTCCACAGTCACTGGACCTGAACCCAATCGAGATGGTTTAGGGTGAGCTGGACCGCAGAGTGAAGGCAAAAGGGCCAACAAGTGCTAAGCACCTCTGGGAACTCCTTCAAGACTGTTGGGAAACCCCTTCAGGTGACTACATCTTGAAGCTCATCAAGAGAATGTAAAGAGTGTGCAAAGCAGTAATCACTACTTTGAAGAAACTAGAATATAAGACATATTTTCAGTTATTTCACAGTGTTTTGTTAAGTACATACTTCCATATGTGTTCATTCATAGTTGTGATGCCTTCAATGAGACTCTACAATGTAAATAGTCATGGAAATAAAGAAAACGCATTGAATGAGCAAGTGTGTCCAAACTTTTGGCCTGTACTGTATATATACTGTATTATTGTGTGGGTGTACATGACTAGCTGGATACCATACGACTGGGTAGCGTTATCCATAATAATACATCATCATATTAATTAATTGATATTTTGTAGCAGTCTTGGAGTAAAAGTACAATATTGGTTTCCAAAATGTAGTGGGGTAGATATATATGTAGCATGAAAATTGTATGCTATATTTTATGATGAAATGATGGAAATACTCAAGTAAATTAGCCTACAAGTACCTCAAAATTGAACTTATGTAGGCTAACGTTACTTTAATAGCTAAATGTAACTTGTTAGCAGCCTACTACCTTTATGGAATTCTCTTAAAGGGCCATGGTAACCAAAATACAGCAGGAAGATGTCCCGGTAACTATGTCAAAAAAAAGCTTCAGTTTGTGGAATTATTGGCGTAAGGAAACACAATTAAGCTTTAAGTAAGTAAGCAGAAAACATACCACTGCCATGCAGGAGTTACCTCTCCAGCCTTCAAACTTCTTCTCTCCCGATGCCTCAAGGAGCACCTGTCGTCCCGACATCCTTTGCGTGTCCAATATGGAAGAACTGGTGGTGGAGGTCCGTGGCTCCAACGGGGCTTATTACAAGGTAAATACCGCCTTATCAATTCAGCATCAACCCGGTAACCACGTTACACGTTACGATATTTTAGTTGAAGTCTCACGGATCACGGCAACAGTTTCCAACTTGCTCTGATCACAATAGCTGCTTGCCATTAGCTTGTACTAGCAATGCTAGCCAACATTAGCTTGCTAATAACACCGCTCGCTAGTCTTTGCCAGTTGTCACTTTTTGGCGACCTTTCTTTAAACTCAGAGTGCATAAACCAAATTATTATCTTCGATTATTGGAATATATAACCGATAAAGGCTTGTATTTATTTTACCAGTCGCTTGGTTACAGCTTCACCGAGCTGAAAGTTAGCTAGCTAACTTGCTAGTTGCCTAAACTGTTGACGTCAAAAGATGTGGCTCAAGTAAACTGCGGTTAGACGTTGTGTTGTAAAACATAGAACGTTCCTGCCAATTTTAACTGTATGACATTTATTCGGTTATGAGAGTTGTTGAACTGATACCACAGCTGTTGATAACACAGCTTTCAAAGTAACGTGATGTTTAAGAAGCGCCGTGGGTGGCTATGACTCGTTGAACTGTACCCACTCAACGGATATCTATTATTTGATACTTCATCACGCCCAAGCTATTTTTTGTGTGTGTATCTGTGAGCCAGCTGTTCCTTGTCAATCCTGACCAGCTGGCATGCTAGAAAAAGGGTCACTGATACCGTAGACTTAAAAGCTATTTCTAGACCTGCTGTCTGCAACAGTCTCCTTTTTTTCCCTCTCTTCTTCTGTGTTTCCTCTCCCTTTCTCTCGTCTCCTCAGCTAAACTGCTCTCCTTTCTATCTTTCATTTTCCTTTCCTCACCTCTATTACTCACATGACTCCTGCACTACTGTTTGATACATACTGCTTTTCTCTGTGTACCCAACCCTGGTTTTATGACTCATTTTGTCCACTTCCCTGATTGATTGTTGCACAGGCTGAAACTTGAACTTATAGTAAAATGTTTTGTAATTGACACCTCACCTACCAAACAAGCAGATTGCTTCAATTGTTTAAGCTCCTGAATACTTCTGATGTGTGTTTATGGCCAGTCAATAAGCACAACTACAGCTAGTCTGGAAGTGTGTTGCTGTTGTGCAAAATACTGTGTAAGACCTTCATACACCCAAATAGGGCTTTTCTTTTTCTAATTTACTGATTGATTTGCACATTTATTGTTTTAGTAATCTTTGTTTTCTACAATGTAATATAACACACCCATTACAATTTCTCGGATCTCTCAAATGTGTAGTCTGACCCAGTTTGTGCAAAATCCAAAGATATAGTGCATATATATATATATATAACACAACACATGACAAAGAATAGGGACTCTTCCTCACTTTTGAGAAGCTGGAAACAGAGACTATTTAGCGTGTCTCTCTTTAAAGAATTAGGAATACTTGATAATCTAATTAGTAACTAGCCTAATTGTCTCAGATTTACACTTGACATCCATAACACTTATTATACGCATTAGACATATTAATGTTCTTCTGTGACAAATTCAAATTTCTTTATTAATCCCACAACGGGTACATTCACAATGTTATATAAGTAAGGATAGTGCAAAAAAAAGACACTGAAAACGTAAAAAAAATTAAATTAAATTAAAAAAATAAGTAAATAATAAACTGTGGAATGGATTTTAAAGCTTCTTGTCAAATAAAATAAGTCCCCTTCATCCATTTGGTGTGTAGTCATGCAGATGCTTTTGTTTTATTTGCCCATGTTTTAAGATCCAAACAAAAACAATAGAGGAAAAGAGTTTTGTGTTTGTCTCCTAAAAGCATTGAAAAGGTACATGAAAACTCTACAGAACTCTACGTAAACTCGTTCTGGAGTGTCAGTGTACCTTAAATAGGGGGCACTTTACTCCAGTCAGCTGTTTTGTTCTTACGCGATAACCCCTGTCTGTGTGTGTCTCTGTATCTTGCAGGGCGTTGTCAAAGACATCCACGATGACTCTCTCACCATTGCCTTTGAGAACAAGTGAGTCCCTATTTTTCCTGTATTCCAGCTGTTTTAAAAACCTGTTGAACATGTTGAAAAATGTAGGACCATGTTTTGAACAGGTAAGGAACTTACCATCTCATTTTTAGTTGGCAGCCAGAGCGCCAGGTGCCCTTCAATGACGTCAGGATGCCACCGCCTGCTGATGCCAAGAAGGAGATTGGAGAGGGCGAGGAGGTGGAGGTTAGGAGGACACATAAATAGTTTTTTTTTCTCTATACTTGTTTCCTTCCTTCCTTCCTTTTTATGTTTGTGTCTCACTCTGTCTCATCTTCATCTCTTTTCAGATCCTCTCTAGAGCCAATGACCAGGAGCCATGTGGTTGGTGGCTGGCTAAAGTCCGCATGATGAAGGGAGCTGTGAGTATTGTTCTTTATGAAGATAAGTTTCTATAATATACACTCAATATTTACATGAATGCTAACAGTATAAAATGATTACTGATACTCTATTGTAGCATTATTATTGTTAATAAAAATTCACCAACATTGCCGTTATCAGTCTATAATACCTTGTAACTAGCAGAGCGTTGAATGGAGAATGATAATGTGGCTAAAATACGTTTAGTTATATTCAGTGTCTTTGGGTTTTATTTAGACACACTAAGCCTGTCTGTCTTTTCAGTTCTATGTGATTGAGTACGCAGCCTGTGATGCAACCTACAATGAGATAGTGACCTTTGAGCGTCTGCGTCCAGTCAACACTAACAAGCCCATCACCAAGAACTCCTTTCACAAGTGCACTGTCCCTGTTCCTCAGGATCTACAAGAAGCGTAAGTACAGCACCAACATTAGGAAGAGACAAATCTTTAATTCACATGCCTGTTGTCTTCATAATTAACGATAAAATGCATATAATAGATTGTTTATTGTTGGTGTTACATATCGTCTGTACTTAGAGAGATTTGCATTTCTCTTAAGAAATTTCTTTTCAATTTCTCCAATCCAATCCCCTGTCAGATGTATTGATAAACCATTTTTTTAAAGTTTAAAGTAAGGTTTTCATTATATTACAGGTGCCAGAATGAGAACGCGCATAAAGACTTTAAGAAAGCCGTGGGAGCGTGTCGCATCTCATACTGCCCCGAGACCAGCCAACTACTGATTGTGGTAACTGGCTTGCTGTAATCCTATGGTGACATTTGGATATTTATAACAGCATCTACTACATGACTTGTCACAACTTCGTCCTGCTCATGTTTGTAAAGTCAATGACTCACCTATTCCTTTCTTTTTCGCTGCATGTGATAAATCCTTCTTTTATTTGTGTGTCTAGTCTACCAATGAGACGACAGTGAAACGTGTGTCTTTGCTGAGTGACATGCACCTGCGCAGCATCAGGACCAAGCTGCTGCTAATGTCACGCAACCACGAGGCCACAAAACACCTGGAGGTCAGTTGGTGATAAGAACACTGTCGTTCAGTCACTGTGGTGACCATAGACTGTATATTAAGATGGACGGATTGACAGCTCCCCAAAATTTAAGTTAAAACATCTGGAAAGCCCCTGATAGTTGGTTACAGAATAGATCATAAATCCTGCCTCCTCCATTTTGGCAGAATGGACATGGACCAAACTAAAAGATCAAAGTACACGTCCAATACATTTTTCCCAATAATGGTTTCTGTCATTTTAAGCAGGTCTTCTTGCTTATGTTTTCGTTTTAGTTCTTGAATATGTGTACATTTTTATTCTGTACAAGTTTGGGTTTAATTAGATATTTGACACGGCGGCTCCACCAGTTTTTATAGCAGCACGTATTGTGTCGGTCAGAGAAAACACTGGTAAGAGAGTTGGTAGTAAAGGATATTCTGATGGGCTAAGTGGGCTTTACAGAAATACCGTTAATACTTGTGATAAGTCAGTTAAATGGAGTAATGTTTTGAAACTTTCAGTTCTTTTTAAAAATTTTAAATAAATTAATATTGGTCAGGTTTGGCTGTAAAAATAAAGTTCAGGTAAGGTGAATTAATTTAAACCAAAACAAGTAACAAATAAATCAAACTTTGCCTTTGTGTTTGTGCAGACCTCCAGGCAGCTGGTGTCGTCCTTCCAGGAGGAGTTCATGGTGAGAACAGATCTGATGGGCCTGGCCATCGGCAGCCATGGCAGCAACATCCAGCAAGCACGGAAAGTTCAGGGTGTCACTGCCATTGACCTCGACGAGGAGACTGGGACCTTCAGGATTTATGGAGAGGTAGGGTTGTGTTGGTGGAGGCATGAGTGTCTGATGGGGGAAAGGAATGCACGAACTGAGTCCTTACAGCAAACCATGTTGAGGGAAACCGTGTGGACATGTATATACTGATATGTGTCCATGTTGCATTTTTTTTTTTTTTTTGGTGGTTATGTTTTTGTTGAAATTTTTAGTGAGTTTGACCATTATCTTTCCGTGATTTAGTGACTGTATTCGGTATGTAGAACATATACAGTAGATGCCTACTTTTGACAGTACATGCGTGTTGAACAAATAAAAGATAAAGTCATCCTGTGTTGTCTTTCAGACAGCAGAAGCAGTAAAGAAGGCCAGGAACTACCTGGAGTTTTTGGAGGACTCTGTCCAGGTGCCCAGGGCTCTCGTTGGTATGTCTATACACATTTACTCCCTGACCTGGAAATCCCCAAACTTGTGTTTACTGGGGGGAGTCACTGGGTAGTAGGAAAATGAAATGTTTTATACGTTGGCCATGATAGTGGGTCCACATTTAAGACAATTGTGTGACACATTGCAAGGCATCTAATATTCATAAGAATGTCTCTGCAACTCCTTTACACACCATAGTTATTTACCTAACTATGAACTGATTTCAGTTTTATTAGTTCATCATCTCTTTAACTTGCAACTGTGTTTCATCATTACTAGTCACCCACTCATCTTTTCACTGCTCTGTGTCTCCAGGCAAAGTGATTGGTAAGAACGGTAAGGTCATCCAGGAGATTGTGGATAAGTCCGGTGTGGTGAGGGTCAGGATCGAAGGAGACAATGACAACAAGCAGCCCCGACAGGAAGTAAGCCTGCTACTGCCACATCTTTTCTGCTTCAAAGCTGCTCGTGGAGCACTGATAAGTGTCACGTGTTTTTGTTTGGTTCTAGCCATGAAAAAAAACACTTTTCACTTGGTTTAGTCAGTCCCATGCTAACATATGTGTTGTCTTTCGTGTTTTGTTGACACAGGGAATGGTCCCATTCACCTTTGTAGGTACTAAGGAGAGTATTGGCAATGTTCAGGTCTTGCTGGAGTACCACATCTCCTACCTCAATGTAAGAATATCTACAGTATGTATATATATGTTTTTGTGTGTGTGTGTGTGCGCTAAATAGGGGAAAAAGGGCTTGTTTTTCAATGCATGTGTGTGTATGTTTTGGCCAATTCTTTGCTTTTGCTCTATGCTTCTTAATAAAAATTTTTGGACAACCAGTGTTTCATTCAGTTGGCAGCATGAAGTGGCACAATGGACATGTTGGAATCATTTCCCTACAGAATGTGTCAGTAATTATGAATGATTTAATAGGAATAATAAACACCTTAGGATTTCTCATTCAAAATACACAAGGTTAGCAGCATTTTTTGGCCATCATCTAGTCACAAATTAAATATGAGAGGAAAAGCATCAGGATCCGTCAGACTCTGAGATTCTTACTCACGAGGTGACAGTGGTCAATTTGTCCCCATGTAGGTTTTGTGGTAAATCAAGTAAAGCTGTTGTAGTTGTAGCATCAGAGAAAAAACAAATCTTGAATTGTGAATTTCACTGTGTATACATTTTGCACTTTCTATGTGTATGTGTTTCCTGTGCATGTTTTGTGCTTTGTTGGTGCTCTGTGTGTGTTTGTTTTGCACGGTGTGTGTGTGTAGGAGATGGTGGAGCTTCTTGCGGAAGGCCAGCAGCTAGAGGAAGAGCTGAGGCAGATTGTGGATTATACACAGGGAAGCAGCCTAGCAAGATTCAGAATAAGCAACACAAGTCACAATGGATGCGATGTAGATGTGTGTATGATGATAATGAATGTGTATCCAGTGATGACCCTTCATACGAAAAAAATCTATTTCTCTGAGATTTGCTTGATTTTGTGAAACAAAAGAAATAATTTTTGTTTTACTGGTTTGTCTCATTTCCCTTCTCTTTATTCTTACCATTTCCCTTATTTGTTTTCCCTTCTAGGAGGTTGAGCAGCTTCGTCTGGAGAGGATGCAGATTGATGAACAGTTACGTCAGATAACCCAGGGTCACCGCCCAGGAGACCGAGAGAAAGGAGAAAGAGGGGAAATAGGAGGGTTTAATACAGATAACAGTGCCAATGCCTCCTCTGCCTCTTTACATGGCAGTCGCTCCTACAACGGTCGAGGGCGTGGGCGCCGAGGCCATGGCTACAGCACTGGATATGGTACTCACCTTTTAAAAACAATTATTCCAATTTGGAGAAATCCAGCTATTTCTTGTTGTGGGGATGATAATTTAAACTTTGGCATGATAAAGGTATAATAGAAATTTCTCATTTGTTTGAAAGTGGGATTATTCTTTCATTCATTAAGCTTCAGCAGAAATATGGAGTTCTTTCTTCCCATTTGTTTAGATATTTTCAAATAAGGCTTGTAGTCAACTCGGAGCATGGCTCCTTGCAAGAAGCTGAACCATCAAAAAATTAGTTTTTAATAAACAAAGAATAACTGTATCTCAAAGATTTATAGTGCTGTCATTGCAAGCTCAATGGCAAGTACAGACTATTTAGGACAAACGTGTGAACAAGATCTTCATATGGAAATACTCCCAAAAGATTGGTCTTTTATTTGCAGGAAAGTACACAAATGCTACTATAATTTAAGGCAATATATATACACACACACACACACACACACACACAACAAAAAATTATTAGGTTATTTGCTGACAGAGATTGCTGACAGCGATTAAAAATTGTGCCATTTCTACAAGAAATCAGAAACAAAACCCATCAGGAGTTGTAATTTCTGTAAAAAAGAAGGATCCAAGTGTACTCCAGAAGTTTAACGTTTGTCCTTACTGTGTGGCGGTCTTTCTCTTTTGTGTTTGGTTGATTCTTCCAGGCACAAATTCCGAGCAGTCCAACGCCTCTGAGACAGATTCGGAGCGCAGGGAAGAGCTCAGTGACTGGTCTCTTGCTGTAGAGGACCAGGAAAGGTAAGTTTATAAAAGAAAATATATATCATACCCAAAGATGGACAAAATGTGTAGCTGTTTTTATTTTGTGGTGGTAGCTGTGTCTTTGCTACTAAACTGCACTTACACGTTTTATCAGTTGACTGATTTATTGACTGATTGATTGACTTGCAGAGAGAGGGAGAGAGGCTCAAGACCACAGAGAGATGGCCGCAGGAGGCCTGGACCCGGTAGAGGTCGAGGAGGGCCCGGAGGACGGGGGAGAGGAGGAAGAGGAGGATACAACAGCTCTGGTAAAATTCACTCTTAGATGATATAAAAATAGAAACACAAAAAATACCCCTTGTAAAAGACTTCTCATTTGTTACTTTGACAATAAAAATATGTACATGTATATCATTTCTGGTAATGTGATTTTGCAGCAGGGCCTCGGGACCATGAGGATAACCATGCCTATGGAGCCGCTGAGACAAACACCGAGACAGACCAGACAGCTGATACAGATGCTAGCGAGTCCAATTTGCCAGCGAACCGCCGCAGGAGATCTCGACGGCGCAGAACAGACGAGGACACCACTCTGATGGATGGCATGAGCGAGTCAGACAACGCCTCCATGAGTGAAAATGGAATAGGTAGGGAAGTCACATTATTTGGAAAGATCACGTCACAAGTCTTCTTCATGCACACACAAACTCAAACAGTGCATACATGTAAAACATCATGGCAGAGTTCATTAGTCACAAAACAGCCAGTGCTAGCAGAAAGTCTGTCATACATTTTGTTAGTGTTAACGTTGTTGCTGTTTTTAGCTGTCGGGGCTGTGCAGAATGTGCAGCAGTGCATCACTTTTCATTTTAAGTGTTAAAGCAGCCTTTGCAGTGCAAAGACAGATCTCTGGTGAAAAGTCAATTTAAGCCTCAAATCCCTCTCTTTGTGATGACCTAACACCCTTAGATGACTCAGAAGCTAAACCTCAGCGACGTAACCGTAGTCGACGTCGCCACATCCGCCTGCCTGAGGAGAGGCAGCCAGGTAACCATGGCAACTGACAGTGTTCCCCTCCTTGAACAGTGCTCCTAATTGTTTGGCTAAAAAGTTGCCCACCCGGCATGTTTTTTCTTTTTGTTGTGTGTCAGACAACAACAAACTAAACCGAATAGTTGTTAACATTGTGTAGATCTCTTTAAATACATTGTAATTGAGTGTTGCTTGCTTTTGCTAGATGATTGGATGTGGTTGGTTGACTGACTGGCCTAAACTCGCCACACTGGTTTGCTGTGCCAATTGAAAGTATACAAGTAGCATTACTTTTTCATTGACAACTACAATACAGCTTGATGGTTTTCAAGTTGTCAGGCTCTCAATGGCAGTCCTGGTTTGTGTAGGCCTGCACAATTTGGGGAAAATGTTTTTTTTGCTTAGAATTGGTATCATGATTTGATCATGACCACAATATTTTTGACCACAACAAAACAAATTGTCAGTGCCAAACATATACTGTTTGTCACTCACAGAAGAAAGTAGTAGCGTTTTTGATGCAGTTGGCTTGAAAAATTAACTGAGAATCATCAGTCATTAAACATTTTTGTTTTATTAAAATCAAAGTTATTTGAAAATTAAATTAAGATTGTGATTTTATAACGGTTAATCGTGCAGGCCTATTTGTGGTGTGTTATAGTAAGCCTGCCCTCTAACTTATCTTTCTGTGGTGTTGTCTTAGATGTTGAGCATAGATAGCGTCCAGTTAGGCCACTGTAATCTGCAAGAAGTAGTACTGTTTGTAAAGTCTAAAAGTGGTGTAACGCTCTTTTCCCAGAGTGCCAAGACAGGATCTAGTATAACATTTCTCAAAACTGTTAAAACATGCTTACTTTCCACAGCAGTTGGCCAACAATGGACCAAATGTGAAAACATATTTTCTCTTCATTCCTGATTTGCAACGTCCGCTACTTTCCATGCGTGCTACTTTCCATGCGTGCCACTAAACCAAAAGGGGTGTGAAGTGTGAAATCAATATTGTGAATACGTTCTGAAGGGACGGGAAAGATATGCTCACTTTCACAGCACTGAGAGAACACTTTAGTTTCTGTTATTTGAAGAAAACCATTTTTTCCCTCTGTTGTCTGTACAGTGACAGTGGCTGACTACATATCCCGGGCTGAATCTCAGAGCAGACAGATGACGACCACCAAGGACACCAAGAAAAACAAGGATTTGGTCAGTACTTTAATATCAATTATTAATACATTGTTAACCTTTTGAGAAGTCTCTTTGACCTGGACTTCTTTTTACTTCTGAATGTAGATGCTGCTTTGTGAAATAATGGGGAAATATTTGAATACTTTTGAAGTGCATTATTTGTCCATCCCACATTTGTTTCCAGGGTCAGGTGGATACCATTGCTGAGGACAGCCCACCGTCTGCCCCAGCAACCACCAATGGGTCTAACAACGATGCTGCCATCAGTAAAGGGAGCAATGCTTCTGTAGCTTCCGCCAAAATCGCCTACAAGGGGGACTCTAACCCACAACCTGTTGTTAACGGACTGTCCTAGTCAGACCCGAGCGAAGGAAATGGTTTCAAATATTTGAAATTCTTTGGCTGCACTTGGTTTAATCTCCCAGTCTCTGGAGAAGCCTTTAAAGAGAAACATTTAAACACAACAAGCACTGTTCATTTTTTATTTTATTTTACAAGTATTTGAAACCTGCTTCACTGCGCAAGTTCGAGAGGTCTGAGCCTTTATACACTTGTTCTGTCCAACTATTCATTTTACTACAGTTTTTTTTAACAATAGTTCTTCCTGTATGAGCTTGCCAAAGATAGTCAAACAGACACACACAGATTTACAGACGTATACTTAGTATACTTGACTGTACTTTTTGGTCCACTCTTCATTGAGAGCTCGGGGAGAGGTCGGACTGAATGCAGTATTCATAAAATGCAGACAGGGATTCCACTCAAACCCATACTATGGTATGAATGCAGTTTTTTTATTATTTTTTTTTTTATCAGTACAAATATTATCATAGGAGGATTTTAGAGCAGCAACGAGTCTGTATTTAACCCGGTGGACTCAGAAAGCTGCCTCCACAACTTTTTTCAGGATGTTTTGTGTATCTGAAGTAGTTTGTAAATTACATTTTCTGCATGAGCACTACCACAGTGCAGATAGGTTTGTTGGAAACCCAAGTATGTTTGACATACAGTACATGTGATCATCTGTTGTGCCTTGAGAGTAGATTCAACATGTTGTTGCCTGGCTCTGTACACCATCTGAAATCTTTTCACTTATTTTATTTCTGTTTTACTTGGTCACCCATCGTCTGCCACAGTTGAACCAGATGAGCTGTCTCCTTGTTCTATATGTACCCTTCGGCACTGGAGGCAAAAACTAGTGGTCGCTACACGGTGATCAAAAAGACACTGAATGGATTTCAGAGGCATATCTTTAAAATCAGGTGTGTCTATTCTTAATGTTTGTGGGGGAAATGAGTCCAGTTATTCTTTATATATATATCTGTTGAGGAGTTTGACATTAGCTGCTTTCTGTTTTTCAATATGCAACCACTTTGGTCATACAAGAAATGTTATTACAGCGTGTCCGGAAGAGAAACAAACCATAGAAGAGTTGTTTTCTTTGCACTGAAACATAACCTTTTTCTGTTAAAGTTGATTGTAGTTGGGTCTGGAAACTGGCATGTTACTATTAAGTGCTGGACAAAGATGTAGCCATCAGTGCTGGGTTTCCTGGAAACATCTCATTGATAAACATGTAATCAAATATATGACAAGAGGGCTACTGAGTGTTGTTTCCTACCAGAAGTCCAGCTAAATAAAGAGACTCAACGCATGTTTGCAGTATCTTGGAGGTTAATATCCCCTTTTACATGCCCACTATTGCAAAAGTCCTGTTTTGATTATCGTGGTGTTAAGATGTTTCTGGAAAACCAAGCCCAGGTCACGGGGATGTCATTTTCATGGTTCTTCCACAGACTGACTGGCTGGAAACTGGTCATGACTGTTCCACTAAGGAAGGAGATTCATTTGGTTTATTTATTTAAAAATGTACAGTATTTAAAAAAAAAAAAAGAATCAAAAACAAGAGAATCTTTTCTTTTTCTTGACACTAAAATATGCGTTACCTAAGGTTTTCTTTTGAGACAACTGACAATTTGGACTACTGAGAGTTGTGACACCCCAAGTGTTTTTGTTGGGTCAACTACAGTATTTTTTTTTTAAGGATCATTCTGGTTGGTTGATGTGCAATATGTTTTGTATGCAGGTAGTTCTTAAATAAACTTGATCTTCCATGTAGATCTAAAACTCAACTGTGTCTGGCTCTCTTAAGAAAAGTGATGACAAAAGTTATAAATATCATCTCCAGTATTTGTTTTGTTCCTGAAGTAGTGAATGTTCTCTTAGACCCTGTTTACACGTACATGGTTATTTAGAAAAACAGACATTTCCTTTTGTTTACATGCAAACGGAGAATTTTCCCCTGAAAACTATTCTTTCTGTAATCTGCGGCCAGAGTGGAGATTTTGGAAAACTTATGCATGTAAACTGAGACAAGCGGAGGTTTTAGCTTAGTAGCTTACAAGTAAGTGAGGAAGATAATAGCGGGGAACTGATTTGCTGCTGTTGCTATTTTCAGGATTCTGATAGGCTAATGGACTTGAGCTTCTCGATACACTGGCACCTACAGGTTTGGCATGATGGCATATGTACACGGGTACGTGTAAACACTTTTCTGAAAACTGACAGCTGTGCACGATGTAAATTTTGAAAACGGAGAAGTTGAAATGTCCATTTATGAAAATAGCCGGTTAAGTATAAATGTAGCATAAATCTGATTGTTAGAGTATTTTACACAAATATTCAGGAACATATGAAGTTTCTGTTAACATATTTCAGTATAAGCCACACGCTTATCAGAGCTATATTAAGTCACTGCTTCTTCATTTTTGGAGAGCTTTCCAGTATATGTGGTCTGTGTAACTTACCCTAAACTTTTAGTAAACAATCATGAGGATAAGTGTATTGTTTTCAGTTTTAAGAGAAACATTCCTGAAAAAGCAAACAAAATCTACAATACAACATAATAATGAGGGAGAACTTCAATAACAATTTATATGAAGTGTGGTTTTATTTGATAATGTTACAAAAGTCTGGAAATCGCTTAAGTCAGTGAGACAGCATGGATAAGCTGGCGTGTTCTATTTCTTTGTCTGGGCGTCCATTAAATCCTTTGCTTCATTTATCTTCGCTGCTAGATAGGGAGATCCACCTGAGAGAGAGAGAAAGAGAGAGACAGACAGACACGTTATATTTTGTGCATTCTAACAACATAGTGAAAGAAAGAAAGAATTGTAATTTCCCTTGCGGGATAATAAAAGTATATATATATTATTTTTAATTTGGAAAAGTAATTTTTTACGATTCCGCCTCATTACCTACAATATTTAGAACTGACTAAAACCTGTCCAAAAGTTTTGCCATTATATTGTTTTTTCTGGTACGCAATGAAGTTTACATTTAGCTCCTGGGTAATAAGTAATCTCTTACCGGAAAAATAACACTTGAAACAAAGCAAATAAATGCAGTGTACTGTAGATACATTGTTAACTTACTCTATAAGTCTCCGGAGAACTTTAATTTAACACTACAGTGTCCATAGGAATCTATAAGAACAGACGGGGAACTTACCTCTATCCGGGTGGTTCAGGATCATCAGTCTTCTATGTGCCTCTCTGATCTTACTCGTGTTAGCTGTGGGACTGGAAGAGAACAATGATCCAACGGTGAATTATTATGGTTATCGTGTGAATAATCTCTGCTGTAACGGAGAGTACAGTGACAGACAACAAGACAAGTTTAACGTGCAGTATTCCTTTACCTATGTGATGTACAGTAACTTGGAACTGGTGGACTTAATTGAGAACCAGTGCTTGGTGGTGGAAAGAGTGTCCACTTACCTGACACCCAAAACCAGGGAAGCTTCTCTCTTTGTCATCTTTGGATCAAATCCTCCTCGATAGTACCCTCCTCCAAAAGCCTGCAACAAAAAGGTACAGTTCACAGCTCAACACGATGGGTCTGCTAACCGACCCTTGCTTGGAAAAACATGTATTTAACATAAAGTGAGAGATCAGAGGTGTCTAGCATGTATACCTTCATTAAGAGGTTAACTTATTGTATGCATGCTTACCGGCTTGGGAAAACTCTGAAGGGCCAGTTTCATCTGAGGCTCCATCTGCTTCATGGCTTGCATGGCATAGCGACCTGAGAAACAAATAAATTGGGAAGCGCACAGTAAGTTTATGCTAAATATTAATATAACCTAATATGGATATCTGTGTGATTGTCTTTATCAATTCATTTTTATTCAAGCACTAATGCTGACTGTATTTCTTTAGTAGTTTCAGACTGGGAGATAAGTTTAGAGTCAATACCAGTGATAAGAATATCATTCCAATACCCATGGGTATGATATAAAAGTATTCCAACTGATGTTCCATGTAATGAACTGTACTCCACTGTTTCGCATTACATCAGGGCAACTTTTAAAACGTTAAAAACGTCACTCATTGTGTTAGATTTGAATTAGAATTTGTTTTGAATAATTGGTTTCAAAAGAAATGTGTGATGATAACCAATGTGACCGTATTATAACAATCCTATTGCATAGATATTAATACATTTCAATACTTTATTATTGCTCACCCTTTTTTAATAATATCAAAAACTGCTGCAGGCATTATAAAAATCCTGCAGTGATCTGAAAGGTGAGTTATCTGATTTCTGGAACTTGTTTTACTTACTGCATTTCATATTTTTATTGTTAAGGTTTCAGGACTTCACTTCAGACAATGTCTGTCAACTTTAAACTAGTGGTCGCTTCAAGGTGAGTGGTCAAAACACTGAAGTAAGTTAAATAATAAATGAAATAACTTTTCCGCATTCTCTGTCAAGGTAAGTATTAACATATGTATCAGCATGACAGAAACATTAGCTTTTATGAGAGTTACTTGCCATACTAGTTCCTCTAAGCAGGCTCCAACATTTCAACGTTCCTTTGTCCCACTGTCCATTAAAGCCTTTAACTATCTCCACCTAGGCTGTAGCTAGCTTCCCTTCTTCTTGTTTATTGATCACTGTTTATATGTTGTATTTTGTGTGTGTGTTCGTCTGTCTGTACTTTTCTGATGTAGATGTGATTTTGTTCAGCAGACACTGTTGTGTCAGAGGCAAATTTCCTCTTGGGACAATAAAGTCCATCTCATTTTATCTTGCTCACCTGCAAATCCAGCTGCTGCCAGAGCCAGTCCCACTGCCACCATGGAACTGGCCTGGAGGTTGACAGAGAAAGAGATGGAAATCAGGAAAAACATCAGGACACAGATAATCACCAGCACCAACTAAATTAACAACCTGCAGTGTAAACAGATGGCACATGACCAAGCTGCCGTATATTGAGAAGCCTAAGCATGTAACGTCAGCTACGATTATTTCAAACCACGATAGATGATCTCTTACCATACTGACGTCGGTTAGCGGGCTAATCAATACTGTCAAGTAAATGTTTTGTAGGTCTGGTCACGTCGTGACGCCGGTCGTGTTGGGTTATGCAGAGTCGAGTACAGCTAGCTAGCATTAGCTTAGCCGTTTAGAAGTAACGTTCAATAACCTTTCGGCATACTCCCGATCATGCAATCGTTGTCAGACTGTTACAGTCAGTAAATACCAAGTCCCACCTACCATGTCTTTGTGTTATGTTCCGTTTCTGCTGAAGATCAGTATCATAACTTTTGACCTCTCATGTTTCGTCACTCAAGCAAGCGTGCATGTGTTTGTGCCGTAAATTGCGGAGAACTGTCGTAAAGCGTTGGAATGGCCAGAGCCGGTAGTTCCTCTTCCTCCCCCTATGTTCCTCTTCCTCCCCCTATGTTCCTCTTCCTCCCCCTATGTCCCTCTTCCTCCCCCTATGTCCCTCGCCCGGTCAGGGTCAATCTGTCAAACGGTCTAATTGGCAGATTTGAACGACCAGCCCCGCCTACAACTCTATTTAAGCCCCTCACTTGCCTTCAGGCGTTTGATCGCTAGCTAGTGCTCCATACGAATACTACTGAGAGCTAAACGCTAGAATAGAATAGAATAGAATAGAAGTTGGACGTTCAACTTTTTGGCGGTAATGGAAAGTTAATTTGAATTCCTTTATTTCAATGATGTTACCATGAAAGATATAACTGAAGTTGGCTAAGTTGTGAGTTTCTATCATTGATGTAGAAAGAGAAGCTTTCTATTTGGCCAAGCTAAATGCTGCTGTTAGTAAACTGTTAGCTCATGCAAACCAGCATAAAAACACATTTCCTGTAATTGCTTGTCAGCTACCCGTTCTACACGGAGGCGCTGGGTTGTGGATGTCTTTGAGCTTTTGAAGCTCAAGAAGCTGCATTACATGAGCCACTCAAGGTTTTTAATTGGGTTTGGCACCCATTTTTTTTTGGACTAACTTACCTTTTACTTGGAATTCCCTGCTAGAGACACAAACGTAGGACAACGTGATTGAAGGGATTGATATATTCTGTAATTATTCATATTTAATCATTGTTTTATTGTCTCTAGACTATATGTTGTGGTTGTCTATTGTATGTAATGTATAAGCCAATAAAATTTTGAAAATAGTCCATGCTTGTGTGCACTTTAGCTGTAAACATTTTTATGGTGGCTAGTTAGCATTAGCTTACTGTGCTACAACCATAAAAAAAGCACACAACCATTCCGTGTTGAGCTGGAATTGCAGCTCAGTTTTGTTAGCTTGCAGTATAGCTAATGTTTGCGCTTAAAATGTTCTAGCTATTATGAGCATTTAAACTGCACTGCATGTAGCCAAGACAACTGGAATAAATAGGAAACAATAGTAGCAAGTAATTTAGCAATGTAACTTGTGTGAAACACTGGTTACAGGATATACAAATGCTATAATTTTGTGTAGCACTTTGAAAGGACTTAGCCATGTTAGTTACACAGCCATATTGTATACTGGATGTGTCTACAGTAAGCTACTGGTCCAAACCATAGAGCTCAACAAGAGACCTTGGGTTCCGGAAGAAAATTTCCCATTTGTTTCTCCCATTGACGTTTGGAAAAATCTTGAGTTTTTGACCATGCCTTTCATTTTCAGTGAAAACAAACCAAAAGTCCAAAAAGTCAAAGGTACAAGACTGTTTACATAATTTCATTAGCGCGCGAAGGAACTACTCATCCCATAAACCACTGAATAAAGTTAATATTTGTTTAGCTAACAGCTAATTTGGCTTACATACAGCTAGACAGCATGTATTAACTTTAAAAGGTCCTTAAAATAAAACCTGAAAATAACCATTTGAATATATAACCGCTGTTATGTGAGCTGTAGCCTGCTTCCCCAGTGTTTAGTTTGAGTTTACATTATTTTAGACTTAATCAAGCGGTTGGCTGAATTAGCAGTTAGCTTCCAGGTGGAGGCTAAGCGCAGAAGCATAGAACAGACCGTGATTCATGCAGTGTAATAAATCCTCAACCTGTGCATAACGGATCTTGCTGGCAGCACAGATTGGGTACCAACCGCTCCTCCTCCTCACAAGCAGGAGTTTCACCAATCAGAGGCATCTCTGTGAGATTGTGGGATGATTCAGAATTGTGGGTAATGAAGTAATTATCCAAGACAGAAAATAAAAGAAATCAGTCTCAAAACAATGTTGATGCCCCATGAACTTTCGGCATCTATTTTCATATACAATCACTTAGTCACGTTGTAGCTGGTTTTAAGTCTTTTATCGACTTACAATCTTGAATTATGGTCTTGTTGATTTTAAAATTGGCGATTAAGGGGGTGTTTTAGGGTATGGCTATATGATAATGTATTCTCTTTATTGATCCCCTTTGGGGAAATCAAAATTTACACTTTATTAACCACTACACACAAGCCTGAAATACACACACATATTCAGGTCCTATACATGTGGAGGTATTAATGGAGAGATGTCAGAGTGAGTGGAGCACCTTGGCAGTGCCAAGGAGGTGAACTGGCATCTCGCCAGCTACCAGTCCACACTCTGTTCTTTGCTTCATACCCCAGCAACCCTCAGGTTCCCAACCCAACTCCTTAAGCTACTGCCAATGTGATTGCCAGTGAAACTGTGTAACGTCACCCCTCCCTCTTGTCTAAATCGTCACATCCACAACCAAAATGGCAAACTTAACAACAGCAGATCTCCCCAAATGAATGGATGACATCACACGTGTGCTGTCCATTAATATACAGTCTATGGTCCTAACTGACCTGAAGGTCAATACAATTTGAAAGTAAACGACTGTTTGAAATTACACAAAACTTTCATGTAAGCACATGAAACTAAACTTTTTTTTTTTTTTTTGGCTGAAGTCTCCTTAGGGGCCCCGTGAAGAAGAGAGGAGCTGCAGGGAATACACAGACTCACATCCCTCTGCTGTGAATCTGTTGCTTCAATGGTTGTTCAGGTGAGTGTCTGCTGATTTAGGGGATTTTACCTGTTTGGCTGTTTATCAGCTTTTTTTCTCCACAAAACATAAAAAATATCAATTGATATTGACTTTCTCACCTTTATGCTTACTGGAAATATTGTTTTGTGTGAAAATGTTATGCTGATGTGTCTGGAAAAAAAAAAAACTGAGGAAAGGTTTTGACTGTCACACTCTGTGGCCCAAAGTTGGTGTGTAATGAAACAATCACCTACTTTATAACAAAATTAAACCAGTCAACCACAGCCCCTGAATTTTGGAGAAAGTGTCCACAATGATTTTAGTAGAACATTTTTTGAATTTTATTCAAATTAGCCATTCAAAGTACTTCCCAGATGATAGCTTTAATATCCTCTTTTAAATGTTACATGATGCATGATCTAACTGATCAGAAGGGAAACTGCGCAGAAATCACTGCATTTTAAAATGAGAAATATAAATGTTGAAGATGATTAGATGCATTTGTAGTGAAGCCATATACTGCTTAATGTCCCAGGCAATGTCTGGCTTCTCTTGGGCATTACATCATAGATGTTTGGACATCAGAGCTGTAATATATTTCCCTAAGTATAACGGCTTTATCAGCCTTATTCTTTCTTCCTATAAACCCAGATTTAATGCAATCTAATGAATGCCATTTACTAAGTGAGTTGGCTCTTTGTACAGGACCCTGTGACTGAAGTCTGTTTGGCCAAATATTTTACCACAGTAATGAGTTATTTCATGATTACAGTTTTCATCTCTCAGTTTACAAGTGTTAATTTAGTTTAACCATATTTTACAGTTCACAAACATTTAATTACCATCTTCTATTGTTTTCCACATGCATGCAGCTACAGTATACAAGGCTGTGATAAATAACTATTTTCATTTGATTAATCTGTTGATTCTTCCCAAAAATCTTTAAAAAACGGTCCATAAATATCCATTACTATTTGCCGGAGCTCAAGATGACATCTTCCTATTGGTTAATTTTGTCTTACCAAAAGTCAAAAACCCATAAATATTTAGTTTACAGTGATGTTAAAAAGACAAAAACAACAAACCAAGCCAATTGAGAACTTTGAACCTGTAAATGTTTGTTTTTGCTTGATGAATGACTTAAAAAGTGAATTATCAATTTGTTGCTTCTTAATACAACACCAACCCCGGTAGTGTTCACAAGTAAAACAGTGGGGAGATTACAATGGAGTGTCTCTCATACAAGCAGGCCTCTGAATAAACAACAGCTGTATGCTGCAGTGACATGCAGCTCTCCCATAGCTAAACCAGAGTCTGCTTCTACTGTGCTGTATATGGAGGCTCCCTGGCTCAGGGTGATGGCTAGTTATAGGACAGAAGATGCTTTGAACATCTGCAGGCTGTTTGTGAGGAGCAATTTAAACCCTAACGTGTCCTGCTGTGTCTCTTCTACCATTGGAACGAAACACAGGAAAGCAGCTAACACAATAGGACAGTGAAGGGCCCAATTATTGCCCCTATCATTTACATAATTACAATGTTTTTCAAAAGCAGGGGCAGTATAGAAATTGTAAATTGTAGTGGACCCGCTGTCTCTTTTTATTGAAAGTCATATTTGAATGGAGAGAGCCTGTTCTGCTAGCCAGGCAGCCAGGCTGAAGCAAGAGGTCCCAATCAGCCAGCCTCACAGACTACTCATTGAATAGGATTTAAAAAGCCAACTGTGTGGAGAAATGAGAGTTTTGCCCCCAAATCATATGGAATTACAGTGCTGGTTGCATATGGGGTGAGCCAGTGGCAAGCACAAAAGCCCACAGGAAGCAGCTATTTCTGTGTGTTTTATTAACCCAACCAAGCAATTTAATTCTTTTGTTCGGGGGAGTTCTACTTCATTGATTAACAAAAGCGGGGATATAATTTTTTCAGCCCCTTTTGAAAAGCCTGAAATGTCAAGCCTTTTAAAGGAGATTATTCTGCCTGTGTGCGATGAATAGAGCCCAGAGTAACCTTTTGTCTACAATTAAATATTCCAGCATAAATATAAAAGAAAATCAGAGATGGGGAAGATTGAGTCAGGAGAGATTGGAGAGGTAGATCCTCAGCCCGATAGTGGCAACAGCCTGGCTCTAATTAGATATGCCAGGCGGGCTGTGAGCAGTCACTCTCCACAGCACGCCGAGAGAAGAGGCAGCCTGAGAGAGGACAGAGGAAACCTATCTGCTCATCTGTCTGTCCAGCGCCTTCCTCTGGGCATCCACAAGGTATTTCAGGAGACTTTGTATTGTTTTGTTTCCCGCCGTTATTTGTTTTCCTGACATCTTTGCCGCCGTTGAGGGAGAGTCTGAAAGGCAATGCCTTCTGGGAGCTGCATAAACAGAGAGAGCTGAATTAAGAAAAAAAAGTTGTGAGATTGTTTATGATTTTAAGGAGTGATTAAGAAAACAATAAGATACTTTAGGGACAGAGAGGTTTCCCCCCCACTCAAGAGGTAAACTGAGGCAGCCTGGAGGAGATGAAGATGAAGGATAGGAAGTTTGGATCCATGCAGGGCTGCATTTGATTGTTTTGTGAGTTGCAGCAGGACTTAGCATTTGCATTGTGCACTGAGGAGGCTGAACTGTACGTGGACCGAGGTGACCTGCATGCTTTGATATGCCAGTGAGCTTTACACTGTTGTCTCCGTTCCTTGTGGAAAACATTTATTTGATGATAAAAGTTTTGTTAGTTGATCAGAAGTTTTTGAGATGGCCGTTGTGTGCAGTTGGGTGAAGCTGTCATCTTCTGTTATGAAACACTTTCTCTTTGAGATTTTGAATTTGATTTATTTAAATAAATTGAGTAAAGGAGGTAATGAAAGCCTTTAACTGTGTCCTGCTGGTTAAGTTTGAGCTGGGTGCTACTTTACTCTCAAGTGTTGATGGATGGTGCTGTGACCTCTTGTCAATGGATTATTTCTTCTCTGACCAATCATTGTCGGGAGTGACTTCATGAGAACGACTTATTTCCACCAATAGGAGTGGTCCTCCTGTTGTCTTTTTGACACGATACCTTTGTGTATATTCACATAGCTTTTTGACGCATGCTCATACTTTGTTTACCACCTTTAACGTGTTTACTAGAGAATTGTTTTCATTCTGGAGCTTATTTAAATGCTTTTTTCTGATCCAACTAAATATTTTGTCAAAATCTAGATCACTAAGATACTCATCATTCCGGTTAGATACGTTTAGCCATTTAGCAGGTCTCGTTATTCAAACAAATTACTTTCAAGTATAACAGTTTCTATTGATTTATTAAAGATGAGGTTTCATCAAGTAGGCCAACTGTTTTTTGATTCCCTGGAAAATGTATTTTCACATCCACATGGAAAAGAAAAATCTCAATACCTTTTTTATATTAACATGTATTAGAGGCATTTGTATAAAACAGTCCTATATGAATGGCAGGTCGTCTGCAGAAGTTACAATTATGATTCCAAATTGTTTGCTAAAAAATTCTGATGGGAGACGGAAGATGAAAAGCAGTATTTTTATATATTGTATGTTGTTAGTGAGAAAGGACTAAGATCTACTTCTCTCTACTTAATTTGAAATATCTGGAACCACTCAAGGGCTCCTGACTGTATTTTGCCTGAGCATTGAGCAGCCTTAAAATTGCTGACACCAGTGTTAGTTGACTTAGTCAAATCTTCCTCCCCCTAGATTATGTGCAAATTATTCAACTAAGAATAGATTTTGTATTTGACCATGCAGGCATGAACAGCACATCATCATTCAAGAACGTATTACTTATTACTCACTAAAATCCTTAACATTTAACGTAATAAATCAAAAGGAAAGCATTGGTTTTGTTGCCTGATTACATCATGCAATGCTGTATTTTTCTCAAAATAGTTCCTTTTGTTTTGAAAATTTCATAATGTCACAAATCATAATGTCTAAATTTGTCAAATCTGATTGGCATCTGTCACTAAATAATGTTTAAATTTGAGCTCTAACTGTACAGTTGTAGTTACTGGACGACGTCTTACAGGTATTTCTGTGTGACCCACAACACTAAGGCAGGGTATCACTAAATAACCCAGTACCAAGTAGTATCAAAACCTGTCCAGGGAACTGATACCTGTATTAAATCCTTTTGGTGCCTAGATATAGAAAAAAATGACTCGCAGCCAATAACCCCGTTCTTCGTTTCAATGTAACATGTGATTGGCCGACTTCCTCAGCAGCTACAACCCATACAGTATGTGGTGTGGTGAAGTCCAGCGCGGCATATTTGACTGAGTTGGCAGTTTAGCCTGCTGAGAAACTTCCATTCACATGATGGGTATTGAAATAAGTACAACATTTGTTTTTAATGGTACTGGTATTGTAGTTTTCAATTACGCATCCATGTATGGTTTTGTATAGCCAGCTTATTCAAGATCATATGTGGATGCTTTTCTTTTTTTTTTTTTTTCTTTTTTTTTTTATAGCTAACACTGAATCACTGAACAAAAGGACATAGGGAGGGTGGTGGTAACTTCACCCTCTGGATGCCACAGTTCCTCCAAACAAGATTAAATACTTGCTACTTTTGCTTCATGTTCACCAAAGTGTCTAAAATTCTGGATCAATGAGTCCAAATTAAACTGCACCATATATTTTATTTGTATCTAAATAGGTTAAATCATGGCATGTTATTTATCCATCTGTCAGTCAAAATAATGGTTGCTGCTTTCACCGCTGTTGATTCCAAGTCTTTTAATAAATTTAATGAAGCCCTAATTGTCTTTTAATTTTATTGGATTCATTCCTATCTTAAAGCCCTGTCTTGAAATAATACTCAATAATTCCTGAGTGATGAAAGAAATCAGAGCCTGATTGATGTTACACCTCTGTGTGCTGATAGTGGTCTGGTCTCAGATAGACAGGATGATGTGATAGACCATCGAAGGCTAATCTCCATTCTAGGGGAGCCACTTGTAAGTTAGGCTATGTGTAGTTTTTGTCCTTGACGTGCCACTTCCGCAATTGCTCCAGTGCCACAGGAAATTCCGCCGGATGCATTTCTTTTTACTGTTTCCTTTCGCTTTCTTTGTTTTGGAATTTTAATCTCCAGTGGATTTATGAGGATGATGGTTAACTTCTCCACAGATCTCGGTATGGTAAATTGACACAGCTAGCTAGAATATCTGTCCTATCTGAGTTTTCTCAGGTTTTCTCAGGTTTTCTCTGTTTGGGGGGTGGTAGTACCTCAGTCCATAGGGAGTTGGGTTGGGAACCGGAGGGTCACTGGTTCAAATCCCCGTATGGACCCAAAAAGTTGGGAGCGTGGATTGGTGGCTGGAGAGATGCCAGTTCACCTCCTGGGCACTGCCAGGTGCCCTTGAGCAAGGCACCGTACCCCCCCGACCGCTCAGGGCGCTGGTTCAGCTGGCAGCCCACTCACTCTGACATCTCTCCATGTATAGTGCATGTATAGGTCCTGAGCATGTGTGTGTATTTCAGGCCTGTGTGTGAGTACTAACAAAAAGTGTGTACACAGAGTGTAGTGCAGTAATTTCCCCATTGGGGACTAATAAACAAATTATCTTAATTATCTATTATCTTATCTCTCACACGACTAACACTCTCTCACTAACAACTTTTTAACGTACACATGATCCCCCTAAACAAGTTCCTTCCCGAGGCTGTTTAGCAGAGGCTCCGTGCAGAGCTTAGCAACACCCAAGACAAATGTGATTGGTTTAAAGAAATGCCAATAGACCAGAGCATGTTTTTCTTTCATCCTGGAAGGCTGTGTGGACGAGCCAGACCGTCCTCCACTTCACAGCGCTGTGGAGGAAGGTCCGGCAAAGTGAGACTATGTTATGTGTGAATGTGACATGGGAAATTTCGGAGGAAACACACACTGAAGACGCTTGGACCATAAATACAGTGATTAGATGCTGTTCCCCTTGTCTGTATACAAAACAAATATACTGCGATAAAACAGCAGCCTTTCAAAAATGGGATATTTAAGTTTTTTAAATTTGTGAAAATCACTCAAATGAAAAACGTCATGGCATTCAGTTTCACGTGTTCAAGATCTAACTTATTTACCTCTAATGTATTATGTAAACAAAAGTCAATTTTGTAGCATACAATATATTCATTGGCCTTTTAGGTTTCTTTGGCCTTAAGATTTAGAAAGTCACTGCATCACATCTTCGATTACAATATGCCCCTCTCTGGACACCTCCAAAAGGTCCTAGCAACCTGTTGTCAAAGTCTCCAGACTTCTGGTTCGAATCCAGAATTATCCTAGGATGTTTGTTTCATGTCATCCCCCCCTACCCGCCTCATTTTTTCTCATAGCTCTACCAGCTATTTTCAATTAAAGGCCAATTAATTTCCCCAAAAGTAGCTTATTTAAGTCCTTAACAGACTCATGTTTGGGCTAGAGATTCATTCAAATTGATTGGAGTGGCATTTGGACCCTGTTAGAATAAATGATGATAAATCTATTGGAATGTAATTATATAAACCCCAAAATGTCAATGGCAAACCCTCGTACCACTCTCTCTTTGCTTGAGAACCGACCTTTGAATCTGCCTACTCCACCGAGGTGACAATTCTGCCTGATCTCATGCAAACTGTCGGCTACTGTGCTAACCATTTAACCTAAACCTAAGTCAAACTGCCAAACATTTTAACCCCATTCCTCCCCTGGACTTCATCTTAATTCTTATCTCAACCCTAAACCAAAAAGTTAATCCTAAACACACACACACACAGTCTCTCACACACGAATGCGCATGCATACATGCACACACGCACACACTCACACACTCATACTTTTTCTCTCTCTCACACACACACACACACACACACACACACACACACACACACACACACACACACACAATCTAATGTCACCTCTACTGCAGCAGCCTGTTTTTCCCCCAGAGGGCTTTATCTGAGCTGTGGAGGGCTGATTGGAGGAGGCAGCAGCAATGACTGCAGGTCGTGAGGTCACCACCCTGTTATGATAACTAAACTCTGAGGTCAAACGCCTAAACGGCAGCGTGCTCTGCCAGCTGATGATGCCTGATAACAGAAGATGAACATTGCTTTGTTATTTTAACAGTTTGAATCAAAATTCATCTATTAATAGGATTAGATTTTTGTTATATTTTCCATGCCAGACCCACCAACCTATCCTAACAACGGCTAACCAAAATGTTCTTTTTTTTTTATGGATTGTTTGACCTTTTATTTTTTTGACCTTGAACATTTTTTAATTGTAGTGGTAGACTATGTACTCTATACATTTTACTTTTACCAAAACACTTTAAAACAGTAAACATTACAAAAGTATTGGTATTGTATATTACAAACAGTTAATCATGCTACATGTTTCAAGAATATTATAATTAGATTTTAATGCGTTTGCAACCCTGCACATAAACACAAAGATAAGACTACAAGATATTTTACCAGTTTTTCTGTATTTTGGCAATTGTTTATCATTTTCAACACCTCATTGCATTCCGCAAAATAAGAATACAATGTTAACTGAAGTTAACTGTTCACACAATACAGTACATGAGCTATTTAAATTAGCTGGAGACTTGAAGAATTTGCTCTTACCAGTGCATGCCAGCAATCCCCACCAATTGGTCCCCCAAAAATATTTGCTGGGAACCTATTCTTTGTAAGTCTTTACAAATATTCACTGAAATAACCAAGCAGGCATGCCTTATTAGACCATCCACATTTTCAGCATGTAGCTTGCTAGCTTGAAGGTTGTTGTTGTTTCACATAGCGAACGGCAACAACACAGACATCAGAGCAGACATCCATGTCAGACTTTATCCTGGAAATGTACTTCCGTTTATCCAGACTAGACATTATGTAACAAACCAGAAGTACACAAGAAATGTTTGTTTTGTTTGGCACCACAGTGTGTGGTTGTCTTCCCAGACAGTCAAACATGCAGACAGACAGGTGTGCTGGTAGTCAGACATGCAGTAGAGGCACACTGACTTTTACAGATGGTCAGAGCACATTTGTAAATCTGGCATAATGCTGATTTTTTACTTTTCCAAAAAGGACTGCTAGCCTGGCAGAAAGGAAACAAGAATTATTCAATCAAACAGCTCTCCTTCCATATCCAGATTTGACTCCAGGCGCGAATAGCCTGCTGCATAATCCTTTTATCAAACCCTCCGATGGAATATTCTTATTGGAAACACCCAGAGAGAGAAATAATATTAAGGTCATTTCTATCTCTAGTTTATTTTCTCCTATAAAAAAAAAAAATCACTCCCGCTTTCCATTTTTATCTTGAGACAATAATTACTTCTGGTTTGCGGATGGAGACCTAACTGCTGATTATGAATGTTCTCTGACCACTAAGAGAATCTTTGCCCTTATCAGTAATAATGAAATCAAAGTGTCCACATTTGGAATAAAAAAAATAATAATTTAAAAACCGCATCTCGGGGAAAGTTTGTTCATACTGTGCTGTGGTGAGCCTCCTTTGGGCAGGTTGGAGGGGAAATGTAATGTGGGTCAGTTGGTGCTGATGGCTGGTAGTACTAATACTGTATCTCTAGTGGTAGATATGGAAGCTATGAGAGCTGCTGTACAGGCCTGTCAGCGTTTTACAGCCTCATATCTCTGTTCAGTGTGTGCAGCCCAGGCTTATTGTTGTATTAAAACAATATTCCTCAGTGGATAATTTCAATTCTCCAAGCTGTTTTACCCCCAGAGAAGTTCAGGTGCCTTCTATTTTTCTCACATATCTCAATTTCAGTGACTGCAATAACTTCAGGAGTTTTATCAACTGTTAAATGTCCACCTTCAAAGTGTACATAGACAATGTTTAAAAAAAAAAGGCTTACTAAAGCTGTATATTATGTGGCACACACTCATGTGTTTAATCCAGCATTTTAAACCAGAACAGGGCTGTCATTCTTGAATTGCACCCCCAAAATGTTTCACCTTTTTCAAAGTCATCTTGTGTTTGTGGGCTAGAGAGCATCTCAAAGATAGGCTGTACAATGAAGCCTGAATATTCTTTTGCTAAATTTGGACTAAAATCAGCCCTTTCTGGTGACTTTTGGTCAAACTTCTCAAATAAATGTATGTTGAACACTAGGGTTGTTGAAATTAATCATTGCAGACAATGCAGTGACGGACAATAATCAATTCTTGCCTACTGATGTTACTTGTTAATTTTGCAGGTGCTGCTTTTGCCGTTTGTCTGTTGTCTATGTTCAGACTCCACTACATTCAGAAAGTTCCCTTTTTTTTTTTTTTTTTTTTTAGAACAGTTTGTTAATGAAAACCTTGTGTAACAATATATAATGAATTTGAGGAGGTGGCGCATTGGGATATTTATCGTAATCTATCGTTATCAAATTGAATCGTGAGGCCAGTGAAGATTCACATCTCTACTGAACACATTTTCTTGCACCAGATTTACCAGGTTAATACTTTTCACAGCAAGAGTATGAGATGTCCTGACAAATTTTCATCTCTTGAATGATGCCTTCTCATTATAATGGTGGGATTTGTCAAGCAAAACAAGGCCCTTTTAAGCATTTTTAAGTTTTTGGACAACAATGCTTAAAACCGATTTTAGGCTATAGCCACAGAAACATTACTTATCAAATTAAACATTTATTATTAATTTTGGTCTCGTCAGAGGAGGTGGTTGGTTAAGGGGGCCATGGACTGATTTTACACACAGTTCACTCTTCATTTGTAGATATAGACCTTTTTTTTTTTTTTTTACTTCCATATGAGGACTACTCTTCAAGAGTGTCTCTTGATACACATTTATTTACTTTCGAGGGTGGATCTAAAAACATCAGTTTTATCACTAAAGCAACTTAAGAAGAAAAATTATGACTCACTAGCCTTTTTTGTAGTTTTCCATCTGCCTTCTGTCAATGCATTAATTTGACGAGTTTTGGGATTTTAAGATGTCTCCTTGTAGCTTGAGGTGCAACTTAGTGCCACAAAATTAGGAACAGTCATGTTATCTGTTCGCCCGGTCTAATCGGCAAATTGCGCCTTGGGAACTACTTTACATTTTCCAGCATCACTATTTTTTTTTACACATGCTAGTAACAGGGCAATGTTGGTCGATCTGTTTTTGAGTCCCCCACTTTGGTTCAGACTGAAATGTCTGAACCAAAGTGGATGAAGATTACGTTTGGTACAGACATTTATGTTCCCCTCAGGATGAATTACTTTGTCCTTAATACAACAACTGAAGACTCAGTTGTACTGTGTGTTTATGCTAATGTGCAACAGCTCCACAGCTGTTGGATGGATTTTCATGATATTTGGTACACACATTCAGTATCCCCCTCAGGATGGATTGTGATACCTTTGGGGATCCTTTCACATTTCATTTAGTGCCATCGTCAGGTAAAATTTCAATTTGTCTTTAAATAATACTTTGGTTTATGAACAAATTTCTGCAAATAATGACATTCCCATCAGCCTCAGCTTTTTTTTGTGTTTACTTCTTATTGGCACATTTTAAAATGCTAACACACAAAGCTAAGACAGTGAACCTGGTAAACATACCTTTTAAACCATTAATATGTTAGCATGCTGAAGTGCCTGCTCAGATAAACTGAACCTATTCCTAATGGTAGACAGGTGTAAGTATACAATGTTAAGTTCACGTTCCTTTACTCTGTGCACTGCAAGTGGCTTGTTGTTACAGTCCCTCTTGTTCCTTCCTGAGTCACAGAATAGTTCAGTAGCTGCACAGTGTGTGAATCAGATCATTATATCAAACGGAAGGAAAAATAAAGAAGGCTGGGGTACAATTTAAGGATTGACAGCGGTTGAATTTCTACTTCTGAAAGATGTGGATTTGGCCGCCTGACCTCAGTGATGGTTATCATGTCTTCACACTGATGGAATGACATAGCCTGCGACCTGGACTCTGATGGCTGGCCGGTGAATCCAGGAAATAACTGACTCCTGTCTATTAGTCTCTTGCCCAGAGTGGCCGTGCCAGCTCTCAGACCATCACTTCATCCTACACTCTGTAGTGTTTGATCATCTGGTAATGGGATAAAAAGTCATAGTTCACTCTGCACTAGCTACCCTTCTGCTGCAAATAAGTGTCTGTTAGTGAGACAGCAAGAGAGCTCTAAAGCTTTATGTGTGACTACATACCTATAATTATCCTCCTGAGGAAAACAAGTGCAGAGTGAGTGGTCCATTGTGGAAACAGAATTATAGCCTGTGAGAGAACAGAACGGGCTGCGCTTTGTCTGTCTGTGTGTGTGTGTGTGTGTGTGTTTTCATTTCAAGTGGATGTGTGTGAATTATCAAATCTAGTGGTCAGTGTGTTTCATTTAATCATTCTGCTGAATGTGTGACTTTGTCGTCATGTAACGTGGCCTAGAATAGAGCAAGGGCAGTTGCTAATATGACAACAGACATGCAAGCAAATACATGGTTTCTCTCCCACTCAAACATCTTATTAAGTTTGTTTTGATTAAGGTGTACGATTCAGAGAGTGTGAGGTGCAGAGACAAGGAGAGCGGAAGAAAGAGAAGGCAGTCTTTTCTTTCTCAGATTTCCCCGTGTCAGTCGTGTAAAGCCGCCAAACCAATAATTTTGTCAAGTTCTTTTTTTAGCAAAGCGACTGAAGCTTCTTTGGATTGCCACATGTATAAAGGCGGCCCATATAAAGCCATTCACAGCACTGAATGAACACGCCATCTGTGGGGCTTTCTTATTTCCTCTTCTCTTTTCTTCCCCTCCTTTTTCAAGCCTTGTAATCAAATTTGAGCAAAATCAAATGGCGGGAGGATAGAGAGAGAGCAGGGGGGGAGGGAGGGTTCAATGAAAGTACCTTTTGTTGGTCTGAAACGAGCAAGTAATTTACAAAATGCCCTCCCTTTGTGCAGGGGGCTAAGGGAAGAAAGAAATCAGTAGCTTTTAGAAGCTAGGCCTTGCGCTGCGACGGGCAAGATAATGAAAGCCGTCTTGTGTTTGTGGGCTAGAGAGCATCTCAAAGGCAGACCGGGCCCCGGCTCAGGGTTAGCTCGGCTCCTGGAAAAAAAAAAAAAAACACAACACAACACTCTCCTCTGTGTATGTGCGTGTGTGCGTTTGTGTGTTTGGCAAAGAGCGGTAAAACAGGACGGCTGTGCCCGGTTACTCTTGGCAGAGACACTCCGAGGAACAGACAGTTGTCGATGCTGAGGAGAGAACAGTGATGAAAGAATGTCTTCACCGGCACTGAATGCTGCTGATCTCCTCTTACCTGTTGTCTTGTTGCAGGTGTGTCTGGCTCCGGTACGTTCAAGAAGTGCAACACCCCCGTAAAGGTAATCTCGAGAAGAGATGAAGCTGCAGAGGAGGAGAAGAACATATTCTGCAGGGATCATTGTTGCTGAAGGATTACGAGGGATACTGGCTGTTTTCATCCTCTGTTCCTCTGCATGGACATCTTGGAGTAGAGCACCTGACTGCTTAAGGACACTTAGCGTTTACCTGCATGAATCTGCTGGATTATTACCTGAGTGACACCTGGGCAGACTGCTGCCCTGGATTTTTACAGGTCTGGCAATGTGGAACACTACATTTCTATTTGTGTGAATGGAACTCAGCCGTAACTTCTTGACTAAGAAAAAAAAAAAGAATATGATAATGCATATGATGCTGCTGCATATAGCAGGTCATTTATAAAGCTCACCTGAGATGTAGTCAAAGCAACTGTAATTGGTTATATGCGTTACATCCTAAACTGACAGAGTGAAATCATGTTAGGTTCTGATGTTGTTTATAAGTGGCAGTCCTTCTTGAAGTTAAGATTATGAAATCATTCATAATTACATGTCATTAAAGTGCATTGTGTCTGGCTTGCAGATCAGTTCCTGGTTTACAGTGAATGGAACTGTTACCTGATGTCTCTTCCTGCGACTGGTGAGTTATATGTAACGTTTCTTCGTACTGTTCTTCTTGTACATCTCTTTCCCTCCAACTACCCCAACTACCTCACCCTTTACTCAGTTCAGTCTCTGTGTATCTCTTAGGTAGACATTGCTTCTCTTCTCCTTTGGTGTATCTTGTGCCATCTGAAGTGCCGGAATTAAATTAGGGTTCTAGTAGTCTTGTCTTTATAGTATAGTACATAGTTACTAAAGTATAGTAAAGCATGAATGAAATTCATATTATCTGGTGTCTTATATGTGCACGTCTGTGTTAATACTTTGGATGTCTCTCTCGCTTGGCAGTGTTTAATTTAAAACCTCCTTGACTGCAAGAAAATCTCTTCCTGTCTTTATTTCTTTTGTTTTTCTTAAATTTAGAGATTTTAGTCAACAGGAGAATTACTATCTTTGAGTTTGTCTTGGTTAGAGTTACAGCTGGAGTTGGGAACTATTTCTACAGTACCACAGTTATACAGCCAAAAGCAAAACATGTCATTTTAGACTTTCCAAACGATGCCCAGTGTTATGATGCTTCATGTTATTGAGAATTTGATTGTTTTGTTTTTTAGGAACTTTCTTTTCTTGTCTTGTGCAATAGATGATTAAAAACGTCTTTTTGTGCCATATGAAACCAAATGCCAAACAGTAGTTTTACCATTGTACTTAGTTTCATACTGTAAACTTTGTCAGACAATTGAGAATGTTATGAAAAGTATCTTTAAAGTTGGCAAATGGAAGCCACTTGTGGCAAACGGAAATGATGTTGTCGGATGTTGTGAGTTACTGGCAAGTTAAGAAAAACAAAATTGTGTAATACCGTGAAACAAGTGAAAACTATCTCACTGTATAGTAGCTTGTTATATGTTTTACCTTCTTTCTCCTCAGATGTTGATTTGGATTGGAGTATAGATTTTACATTGCCATAAAAGTCTGGAACAGTGATACGTTAGTCATTGAGATAGTTGTTTTAATTTCTGGGATAAGTTTTTGTTTTGGTGGAGTTAAAAAAGAAAAAAAAGGTGTCAAACGACAAGTGAAATGTAGAAAATGTAATGCAACTTTTTTTTTTACATGAATTTTTTATTGTTTTTTTGTATGCAGACATATAGAACAGAGAAACACAAACTGAACAAGAACAAATACCCTCTCCCACTCCCCACCCTCTACGGTCTCTAGGAAAATAAAACAAACAGAAATCACACCACCACGCCTAATACCCACCTTGTATTTGGGTTGTTAGGAAACATTTTGGCATGTTGAGTTAATCTCTTACTGAATAAGACATGGATAATGCAGTTTGCCGGGAGGTAGGTACATCCAAAAAAGTAAACGACAACATTTACTCGCAAAATCACTCGTCCTTGTGTCTAGTGAACATTACCTCTTTTGTTATTAACAACCTTTTTTTTGTCAATAACAAGCCTTCATTGTTTCAAGTGATACAGCTTAAAAACCTTGTACTTATGCTCATACAATATTATTGTTACAGAGAAAATCCACAATGTAACAGAACTTAACTGTGCATTGAAAATAATATTGATCAACACAAGGAATCTATATATGATGATGTCATCAGGTGAACAGGCCTGTCAACAGTTAAGTGGGACTCTGGAAGTAAAGAGGGTTTCTTATTTGAGCTATTACATCCATAAGACTTCATGAAATCAGGAAATGTGTCCATGTCTCATTAAAATCACTATGGCTGCTGTCATAGTTTCAGTGGTGGAAAGTAATTACAAACAGTATTTCCATTTTCTACTTCTTTATTCTACTTTGTACTACACTAAAATTAAAAGGCAATTATTGTACTTTTCACCCCACTACATTACTACATTTGCTAATTTAATTACTTTACATATTCAGAGAACTAAATATAATCAACAATTAAATTATGATGTAATAATATGGATTAAGATAAACCAGGGATGCATTTACAAGCTGCTCTGCAGTACTGTCTATAAAGTAGTTAAAAGCTGGCCCCACGTGTACCACTTTCAGCATTAAAGCGATGTACACATGTATCAATATTAATGTAATCTAATAATGTGATACTATACTTTATTCCGAATTTCTTTTTTTACTTTTACATTCTTTACTTTAAGTATATTTTGATACAAATACTGGACTTTGTTCTAAAGTAAATTTTTGGAAACATGGTGTTTGTTACATTGTGGTGTTGCTAGTGTGACTAGTGACTAGTGTATGTAAAAGAAGTGGTTGTAGCTACTGTGACACCACCTATTGGTAAGCAGACTGCTGTTTTGAAACCTTGAGTTTGGAATCATAGTCGTCGCCATCTTGTTTTTTGGGAGCCAGAAGTATGATCATACTTGGTTTAGAGGGGTGAGGTAGGGTGGAGCGAAAGGTGGATCTGACTGAGAACCCGAGGACACTATACTCGGCGCAATAGTAGCGCAGTTTCAGTTATACACATATCCTACATACTCTGCTTTATTGTCTATTTTACTCTAAGTGGGCCTATAATTCACATGCGGTATTACAGAGGAATTGAAACTAAGGATTGAGAAAATAAACTTATTCGGAATGTGTTTACTGAGTAAGAAGTGGGCAGATTTACTGATAGACTTCTATATAATCGTACTTTTGCAACCAGTGGGGTTGCCCCTTGCTGGCCATAAGAAAGAATGCAGGTTAAAGGCACTTCCACGTTGTCTTCACTTTTCAGGCCTGGAGGTTTCCATTTGTACATGAGTTGAAGAGCTGACCACTTCTTCCACCACTACTTACCTTTTGAACAGTTTTTCATGATTCAAATATTTACGTATGGAGCACTTCAGAGTGTGACTTATTACACTGAGTCGGACTCAAGTCCAAGACCGGACTTGGGTACTACATCCCTGCCTTCAACCAAACCATCCTTAATCACTTTAAAGAAGGATTATGATTTGAACAGAAGTGTCAATTAACAAAGTACACATACCTTGTTACCTTACTTAATTAGATATTTTTGGTATATATATTTTACTGGAGTAATTATTTTACAGCAGACTTTTTACTTCTACTCTAAAATGGCCTTGTTACTCCTATTTCAGTTCGGCTTGTTTTCATTCCGGCTTGTCATCGTTCCAAAAAACACAAAAAAAACTATCCAGATAAAGGGAATTTGATAGTGATTGGATGAGAAGTATAAACATATACCATTCCGACACCCTATTAGTGTGTAAGCTACCATCGCACTCGCACATGACACATCACGTCACACTCCAGCAAGGAAATAGTAGACATATGTAGCCTGCTACGAAGATGTCCATGGCAGAGACTCAAAAGAACTCGAGCGAAATGTCCCAACCAAGCACCAGGGAGGAGGTTGGTAGCCAGGAACACAAGCCAACCCTTCCACATCCCTGGCCGTACTTGGAAGAATTTTTAGAAATGGTTGGATGCAAAAACAACTCCTTTTGAGTGTGCTGCGAGCTCTTCACACCCAAGTACCACAAGCTAATTGTTTCCAAAATTCGCCGTCTAGTTTAATTTGAAAAAGCATATTGACATTGTTTACTTCCCCTTACATTACTTTTACACTTTAAGTAGTTTTAAAATCAGTACATTTACACTTTTTCTGGAATAAAAAGATTGAGTGGTTGAGTTGTTTTCAATTGCTAAACAACAGTGGACACAACTGAAGCCCCATGTGCTAAAACTTTACAGTCTGAACGGCAGCAGGTCATGTGGACCAAACTCTAGTTTGTTTTTTATTGCTTGAACACAGTTTTCAAAACTCTACACACTTATCCCACGACTTTAACCACAACGTGCACACCATTGTGGATTTACAACACTTTTTACCACACATTCAAAACAGAATAGATTTCAGTCTGGTGGCTATCAAACACTGCTGATTGCAATGTTAGCTGGAAGCCTAAGCGGGTGTCTTGTTTTAGACTAGTTAGTGAACATATACGGTATTTATATAGAGACCAAACACAAAATAAGAATGAAACAATTATAGACTGTACTGTTTGAGAGAAACAAGTAAAGATACCAACATGTCCATGTAAGATGTCTAAGGTTACATACACAGCTATAAAAAAATGAAAAACACTATCTTTACTACTTACTGTTTTTCAAAAAAGTAATGGCGGTGAAGCAATGGAAAGACCACATTCATTTGTGTTTAGAGATGATGCAGATGCAGACAATGTGATGAAGAAAACTTGCTGCATGATGCTAGAGAGAGGCAGAATCAGTCACACTATTCTTTGTTACTGTTATGCACCTTTAGTTTTTTCCAGTAATTCCATAAATTACTAAAGACAAAATACTATATTGAAGCAAACTGCTGATTTTCATTACTTCTTGTTTACCTTATGTAAAAATGAGTAAATTATTAAATCTATATCTTTTCTTTGAAGAAACTAGTGTGAAGTTGCTCAAATTTTTCTAAGATGAAAAGTCTGTATTTTCTGTATTGATGATGGATGCTAGTTTTTTTACTCTGTGTTCTGAGTGACCGTGTGTGTTATCTTAGTGAAGAGTGTTCATAGTGTTTGACTGCACTGAGCCTGTTTTGAGACATGTGTTCAGAGTTGTGTTGCTTGGAGGGAGTTTTGCAGCTGATGTGAACTGTTTAGTTCAGGTGACTGTAGTTAGAGTTTTGAACATGTGGCTTCAGTTGTGCCCGCTGTCGTTAAGCAATCGAAAAAAAAGAAGTAATATTTCATCTTCTACAGAAGTCGTTTTATACCCTAGTATCTACACCTCTACCTGAGTAATGAAGGTGAATACTTATGACACCTCTGGATTTGAACACAGTCTACATGACAATACACTCCTGAGTTCTGAGTTACGTTTATATAGTCTGTAACATTAGTTAGACCTTTTTTTTTCAATTTGTATAAAGGCGGTCTAGTGATGCTAAACATCTTAAAACTACTAGTGAGACTGGTGCAGCAGTAAATTGTGCATGGAGGAGGGAGTTTTGCTTTTTTGGACAGTTTCATTTGGCGCCATCTGACCTGTAGCAAACACTGGTTGCACTGCTAGCTCATTGATTCATAATGGACAAGTGTCAATTTGAGCCAAAACTTAAATTAACTAATAAAATAGGCCTTATTGTCCTAGTTTATTATTTTAACATTATGACCGTGATAACGGGATGAAATTGCATGTGCCATTTAAAAAATGTTAAAGTAGATCTGGCGTTCCCTTAGACTACTTGGTCACTTATCAGTAAAGTTTCAGACTTTTCCTCTTCCCCCTGTTTGGTTTTCAGGGAACAATAAACAACCAAGCCACATTCAAATGAGCGGATTTCTTTGTTGGCATATTGAAATGTCAGAATTTGCACTTGAACAAATACGCTGGTTAAAATTCAATTGGAACAGAATGGGTAATGAGCTATCTTCGTGTTGCCACACACTAACAGGCAGAGTCCCAGTCGGTGTGGGGGGGTTACAGTCACTTAGTCACACGGCATGCATCGCTGCGTTGATTGTTTCTAACAAACCGCTCAACCCCTCGCTTTCCTCTGTGTGTGTGTGTGTGTGTG
>NC_048415.1:4344541-4388867 GCF_013103735.1 Etheostoma cragini
TGTGTGTGTGTGTGTGTGTGTGTGTGTACATACAATGGCTTTTCACTTTCTTGTTTCTTTAAATTATATACAGTCACATGTTGTAGTATTCCAACCCTCACATTATTTTAACGCTATTTGTCATTTTACCAAAAGACTTGTATCTTTAATTAAGAACTAAAACACTTTGTAAATAATAAAAATCTAAAGTTTCAATGCCCCTAATTTTTACTTTTAAAATGAGAATACAAAATTAAGTCTTATGTCTTTACCTAACACTAATGTGTTCCAATTCAAAGTTATGTTATATATTAAACTATGCTAATATTAAATATGGAAAAAGGCTAATATCTTAAAATTGATATTGCATTATTATTCCCAAATGAAAAGCGATTCCCACACACTGCTCTTGCATTCAAGTCAGTTATTGAATCAAACTACTGTTCTGGTCCCTGCAGACCTTGTATCAGAGTAAGAGGTCTTGATGTACTGTTCAATAGCTGTACATATTGCATCATGCACATACAAGTTTCAAACCCACATGGACTTAGGAGACACCAAAAATACTGTTACAGTGGTTGTCTTGTACCACACATCAGAAGTTATTTGGAATAAATGTCTTGAATACAAGAGCAGTGTGTGGTATTTCCTTAACCAGCATTTCATTATTTATAAAATATGTATTTTTCAGGTACCCTGTAACATCAATAGAGCAAAAATATCAAAAAGACATATTTGAAGCTATGGCACCAGTTAACATCAAACATGACTAAAGGTATCAAAATAGATATTTAATATTAAATGCCAGCTGCTGCTTGTCATCCTTTACACTGTGATACACATTCTTTTGAATATGACCGTAGCAGCCTCTTCTCTATTAAATCTCACGGGTTATTAATCTCTGCCAGGTTAGCGATGTGCTGTGACCCGTGCTGATGGGCTATTAAAGTAGTGAGCGCCTCTCAGGACTGGCTAACCTCCAATTACAGCTCATCGAACAGGAGAGGCCGTGGGCTGATTTCATCTGTAAGTCTGTGTGACACTGCACCTGCAAGTGTGTGTGTGTGTGTGTGTGTGTGTGTGTGTGTGTGTGTGTGTGTGTGTATATCTATGTCACTCAGACTCCTCTTCCACCCAGCTAGCTGTGCATAGGAAGTCATTAGCAGCAGCAGCCAGTCATTAAGCCTGTCATTTCCTCTGTCTGCCAGCTGACCCACTGATTTTGACATCTTCTGTACTTAATCTTTGAACTCTGAGTCCCCTGCTTACTACACATAGGCGTGTTTTTGGAAGCAGTGGAGGGCTGTGTGTAAGATGTTTACCATATCCAAAGTTGGACAGTATCTTCATTAAATTTGGAAGTTGTACAGTGTTTGATTATGTGAATGATACATAGATACAGTATTTGCACGTGTGCTTCTTGTTTGGGTACCATGTCTATGCTAATGAAGATGTTTAAAAAACATTTAAAAGCAATGCTAAATCTTTGAATGCTGTGTACAACTCATTTTCTTTTCCATTTATTTTGTACAAGTATAGCATACCAGGATGATCAAAGGCCATAAATGCCTTTTTTACACTGACAGTAATACCTGGGTAGTTCCCCCAAAGCTGTAATGATATGTGTCTGACAGCATGGACAAAATATAGCAATTACAACACAATGTATGCACTGCAATATGTTCTAGTTGACTGTCATACAAAAGGAGTTATTTGCAGGGAGGGTTAGTCAGAGCAAAGTATCCGGTATATTTGTTAAATTAGATCGGCCTACTGTATTTAGACCTACTACTTAATAGATAAAGGTTGATATTTTGACAGAGTAGAGAAGAAGAAATGTAACACTCTCCCTATTGTTTTGTTGTTTCAGTCTGGGGAACAGAAGACCTCACTGTGTTCTGTGTTTGATACTTTTACATTGTAGACATTACAGATTGGTTTCTTAAAGTGTTTGTGTGTTATGACTCACAAACTCGGTTTGGATATTGGGTGGAAAATGTTGGATTGATTTGGATGGAACACCACAACAACAAAGAATTAAACTGTCATTGACCTAAATGTGTGAGTTCATCAACATCAGCAGAAAACAACCATATGGAAGCAGGAAATAACGACACGCAATTGGGTTTCTTAGTAGGCAAGAACAAAAGTATAAAAGTGGCAAATTCTGCGTAAGAGGAAGGTTGGGGTGGTGGACGGCTCACATAAAATCCGGTTATCTCATGTTGCGTCCTTATTTTGTTGTTTTACATGAATCATTTTAAGCCATTCCCTAAGGTTTTACTAACCATTATCAATTATTTTTGTTTGCCTAGTTCTGTTTAATAACATTTTCTATGCGTTTAAAACTGCACAGGTTATGTAAAATAGAACAGTCACATGATCACAGTTACATGATTAAACCACCACGGTGTGCCAGTAAATAAAGTCTTTATAAATGGACCTATAATGTTGTGTATGAGGATATGTTGGAGTTTATGTACGGATGGTACACCATTAAGAGGTTTAGTGAACCATTTTGTCAATTATACTGATATTTTATTTTCCTATCAAAGTCCTAATAATAGACCTAGAAGAGTGAAGAATAGAAAATGTTTGCCCCTTAGAGGAAGATCCCTTTGAGTTGTCAAGTCACATGTGAAAAAAAGAGTGAGCAGTGAGAAAAGGTGAACAATCCAATCTGGGTTTTTGCCTATCAAAAAAAGTGGATTTTTCATTTAATTTCTGTGATAGTTGGCAAATCTGTATGAGTTATAACACAACATAAAACAGATAAAATGCATATAATAGAATCACAGTTCAATGGGAGAGTTGGCAGGTATGCATTACATACTGCCCCTTCATTGTGTTAAAACCAAATCTACACTGTAGAGGCAAAGCGCCATGAACATTTAATTTCCTTGTCACCTTGGCAGGGCTTGTTTCTGTTAGTTGTTCCTCCACTGTCATGTTCCTACAAATACATTCTGATTGAATTCAAACCTAAACTGTACTGCACAGTTACTTTGCTAGTTTGCATTTTTTTTGTCTGTTTGCATATTAGTCTTTGAAAACATACTGTAGAAAGGATGTATATTCACCCACACGGTTTAAACAGGTGTACTGGTTCCTTCATTTAAATATCTACTAATACCTTCTGACTTCTTCACAGCTGGGATTAACCTTGCGCTACTTTGTCTTAGCTGCCACTCACTGGGGCTCTCAGGAAGCCTCCTGAAGCCTCGCCATAGAAGCTGAAATTAGGCAGCTTTCTGCCCCAAAGCTGCTGCATTAAGGCAGCCCTCACCTTGGCCTGCGGAGCTGCGGTAGCCGTACAGCTAATCCAAAAGCTAGCAAAGTCAATCAGTCACCTTAAGCTAACTAAAGCTACCTCTGCTATTCCTTGACTTCCCAAGATAAGGTAATGAGGATACAGAGGGGTTAAGGTGAAATTTGGTGGTCGTGTATTTGAGTCTCAGGTGCCGCGTGTAATGGATGACCAGTGAATATCTTGGTAAATACACCGACTCTCAGGTAGAAGAGGAGGAATCAGAGGGGTATTGTCTTAAGATGATAAGGCAATGAGAGGCTTACAGAGTTATATCAGTGGACAAGGATGGGGGAGACTTGCGCATTAATACCTGCAATCTAGATGTGACACCACAGCTTGGCTCCCGAGTGGGTTAGGCGGTGTTAATATTCCCCTTTTGTCTTGTCCTGATAAGCTAATGAGGGTTATAGCAAGGGGTGATGAGAGTGTTAAGAGCTGCATTAGTGGACGGAGAGGAACAAGGGACAGTTGAGCTGTTAAACCTCCTGGTTAGACACTCTAGGGCAGCTCTCAGCTCCAGGTGTTGATCACATATAAGGAGTTGTCTCATGCTGATAAGGACGAGAGGACAGGGTTAAAGTAATGAGAAAGATTTATTCACAACTGAGATTTGGGAATAAATGTTATTTTGATCCCATGCAAATTTGCCAGGTCATATGTGATTCTTGACAGAAGTATCTTGGTTGTACATCACATACAATTTAACTTTGTTTCAATTCTGGCCATGTAATTTCTACCTGGTTTAACAAGCAGGGCCTTGTTTTAAGGACCACTCGGCTTTCTAAAGAACCTAAGAGACTTTAATGCATTGTCATGTGCTTCTTTTTGTTTGCAACCCTGTCTCTTAGAAATTGTATATTTCTACTAATTTGCAACAGCAAACACCTTAAAAGGAACTTATTTTTGCCTGGAGGGGTCACTGAGAGAATTATCACCCGAATCCGCAGGTCCCCTCAACCTCACAGAACTCTATAGTGAATGTCAGCTCATTGTTTAGCTGCCCGGCCTACATCTTTCCTGTTTTAGTTCATTTGCATGATGTTTGCAGCCAAAGCAGGCTGCTGTTTTCAGTAGAAGCGCTCTAAAAAGCACTATCTGTACCTGCTAGCATTTTATGGCAGACCATTCTTTGCCAGAAACACAACTCCACACTAAGAATCCACCATATGATACCATACTTCAAGGACAAACAGAAGTTGTTTCCACTGGCTACAAGTGAAAAAACTGTTATTGCAGATTTTATGCTAATTTTCAATTTACTGCTCAGATACAATTAGTATTATTTTCCAGTGAATTTTTCTTGGTCTTTGCAAAACAAACACGTCATCCAGCCACAGACTGGACGTTTAGCTTTAGTAAAAAAATTGCAATTTGGTCAGTAGGAAGGAACCTCAAGTTTTACTTTTGTTTAGACGCATGCACGCACATACCCATTTTTGAAACCCCGTTCTGTGTAACTGAGTGCTGCAGCACTCAAATAACAATATGTATAACGGATTACCCATAATGGGCGCACATTTAATCTGTGAAATTGAAGTGGATACAAAGTAAAAGAAAGGGAAGAAAGGAGCCATACCTTCTACAGTGTATTTACCTGTTTACTTTCTATTTTTTTTTGCTCTACCTTTATTATATATTTCAAAATTTGTAATTGATGTCCCTTTTTTAAAGCAAAAAAACTCCCAAGTTGTCTTAGTGTGTGGTATTTAAATAATAAGCAGCAATGGAGCATCGCTGACCAAAAGACACAAAGCAAGTTAGTGAATTAATACACATACACATGTATATGTGTACATATATATTTATACATAAACGCACGTGCACACACACACATACACAGACATGTAGAGAAGTCAAACAAATAAACACTTTGTGTGTGTGCTGCCTTAAAGATGACAACTGGATAAGCAGCAGCTGAAGTGGGTTTGTGTGAGTGTGTGGATCTATAACAAATGGTGCAGATGATGAGCCAGAGGACGAGGCTTCGTGTAATCGTCTGCTATCCATCAAACAGCAAGCTGACAGCATCACAATACACAGCCTATGGAGGGAAGGGACAAATGACTGCGGGTGAACACACACACACACGCACACGCACACACACACTACTAACTGTTATGAGATAGGACTTGTGTACAAAACGGTTCTCTCCTGACCAAAAACGGCTTCTTCACACACTTGTCAGCTGAGTGCAATTACAGTGAAGGTTAAGCAAAACATGTTAGTGCAATATAGATATTTTTGCTGTTATAAGAGTACATTTTTCATAATTTCTACTAAGGAATATTATTTGCAACGACATGCCATCTGTAAGGTTGAATAGATGTACGCCTAATATTGATTGGAAGTTGTGTGCATGCATTTGTATGTGAGCATACAGGTGCCTGCATGTGTGTATGAGCCATCAGTTTTCATTGATGGCAATGTGTGCAAGCCTCTTGAAGCCTCAAGGCCTCTCGCCTATCTTACACACGCACACTTGCAAAGACACAAACAACCGCACGCACACATCGACTGGCACCCTGCTCTGCTTTTAGAGCCATTACTGTCAAACAGCTGTTAGCGCGTCAAGAGACGTGGTGTTGATGGGAAAGAGTAAAGGAGGGAGAGAGGCTGAGGGGTAAATGGTCAGGGCCAATAGATAGATAGATGGACAGATAATTGGGTGTAGAGGAAAGAGGGAGGGGTGCGAGGGATGAAGTGGTGGACGGATGAATAGCTGGGTGGAAGGAGTGGAGGAGGGGGGGCTGGGCTAGGCCTTCTCTAAGTGAAGACAGATTGATGTGGGTGTCAGAGAGGACTCAAGAGAGGAACAGCCTTTTATTTGACAGTCAATTATCAGATAGACCCAGTGGCCCTGCAGTCCACAGCCGTCGCCCTCGTACAGTACGTAAGTGGGTTTCAAACACTAGCTTGCCCCCCAGAGGTGGACAACTGGAAGATTAAATGAGGCCCCAAGAGAAAAAATGGTGGTTTCAATAATTGGAGGTGCGTCTGTGAACTAAGTTTTTGTCAGTGCCCTCTGTGTCCTGTTGTAGCCTGTCTGGCCTCTTTATGTCCTTTTGGCAACAGATAGACAGGGTAATGGCTACAAATTAGCTTATTTAATTGTATAGAAATATGTATGTTCCACTAAATGGACACAGGAGTTTTTACGAATGGAGAGAACAAGATGCACTCCCAGAAGAAGTTGAGTTAACTTTGTGACCCATACAGAAGTTGTCTTGGTGAGCTTTTAGTGCAAGACAGACCGGAAAATATTCATCAGTGGATACTAATGAAACCTTCCTATTGATTAAAACATATCATTCAACATACAAAAAGTACTAAAAACAATAATATACCAACAATATTAAAATAAAGTAATTAAAGTATGAAATGACAGACAAAAGCTTCAGAGTCGGTATGTAAACACAACGTGAGGTCGTATTTATTTTTAAACGTGACAATTTCATATGAAAAATACTCACTTGGTGTGCAAAGGCCTTAACACAGAAAGCAAAATCTCTCTTTTATTTTCTCCAAAATGTTGCCATTGTGGCAAGTGATTTTTTTTCTTCTTCTAGTAAAGCAGATTATAAGGCACACTTGCTGGGTATGGTGATGTTTTTGAAGGGGCTTCAGAGAGCGCAGCAGCCTTGCAGACAAGGCCAGTGGTGTTGTGTTGCTATTGGCTGGGTCTGGTGCTTGAGGATGAAGCCTCATGTGTGCTATTCAGTGTTTAACCTTGAGCTGGAACGTTACAGGCAAGGGCTGTGAAAAAAAACACGGACGCATCCGTACAATATGAATGATTGTGTGTATATATAGTGAGAAGATTTAAGAAGAAGAAAAAGCAGCTTGAAGTTTGTTGCAGAATACAACGAAACACTTAACATTCAATTTCAAACCAGAGGATGGCATTTGAACAACAGATTTACATTTACATTTCAGAAAACAGTTACTATTTTGGGGGTTTGATGAGGATTGTAAAGAGCACGGTCTGACGCACCAGACCTAAAACCTCCCATAAGTGATCTGGTGACTCTGACTGTCAGTGCCATTGTATACAATTTACATCATTTTAATAATCCGCAAACCATTTACTATCCCCTCGTGGCCTGTGTGGGAGCATCTGCATTTGTTTTTCCACTCATCCATTTCTTTAATTTGTCACTTGTATGTACACCTCCTTTCTATTTTCTCATTAAGAAATGTATACATTATTTCAAAGCTTAATACCTATTCTGTAGCTTGTTATGACCAGGTACATACTGTATTTGTGTGGAACCATGCAATATTGATATTTAGATGACTTCATCACACTAGATTTACATAAAGGATGCAACCTGCAGATGTTTAATCTGTTTGTCATACTCAGATGCTTTAGGTGATTTGATTAAAAAAAAGAAAAACTGGGGGGAAATTCCAACAGACGTGGAAGGCTCTGTCCGTGGTGCTGAACACAAGGCAGGTACATCCAGCAAGGACAACACTATAACCCCTGTAAATAAGCTGCACAAACAGGAGGAATTGTGCCATGAGTGAAGCCGCAAGGTGAATGTAAAGTTGGCAATTTCCACGTTGTGTAATTTCCCACTGCACTTGTTGATGTAATGTCAAGTTGGTGAACTCCAGCTCTTAATTCTCTATCACAAGACTATCTGGGAAATCTAGTTCGTATCATTAGCTGACTTTTTCTTATTGTTTAATTATACTGCTAACTTGCTATGGTCTGTTTGGTGTAAGAGAAAGTGTAGATGGCTCCTTTTCATTCAGTTTTGCAGTTGCATGACAGAGGCCACATCAACTTGGTTTATTATTAATTTCTATTCAAAAGCTGCTAGCTTGAGTGATTTCTCCATTGCTCCTCTTTACATTATTGCTACAGTACAGGGACACTACAATACACTACACGCAAAATGTGCAAGAGATGGTCCTTGCCAATGGAACTATATATTTTTTTTTTTTCATTAAAATGACTAATTTGAAAAACGTGAGTGCAAGGAGTCACTGCATTTTAGGGGTCCATGATGAAGTCCTGGCTTTCGGTCCCTTGTGAATCTTCTAAACTCAAGATATGAGGATGATGGGAAATAAGTGCCAAGTAAATTTTGTACTTTTTATCCACAAAGTAACTTCCCTACCCACGTGTTCTATCCAATCAGGAGCCTCACTTGTAAAATATCCACTCAGGATTTCATCAAACAAAGAATATCAGTAAAACACAGGAAATGGAAGCGTCTCACGTAGATGGTTATCAGGGTGAAAACATTTATTAGCAACTCATTTTGAGAAAGAGATCCAATCAACACAATTTAGAAATGAAATGAGAAACGTAATGATACAGCCTGTTTTTGTCTTAGCAGCTTTGCGGGGTTAGTGTTCGTTTATGTAAAGACAAAATCAGCCGCTTCTATACATCAAACATTTAACAGGTCTTAATTGATCATCTTCTCTTCTCTCTAACCCTGTTTTTGTCCTTGTAAGAAACATGTTGCTCTTCATCTTTCTCGTGTTCTTGTACTCATTTTCACAACCTTAATGTCCTAGGTATTGATTCTTCTAACTGGGAAGTGCACAGTTTTAAATATTGGAGCCTTTATTCATAGTGTTGACTAAGCGTTCTCTTCATTTCTAATGTTTCAAAATAAAACAATGTTGCTCTTCTGTCATTTTTCTGGGACATCTTTTGCTGGAAATGTATGTAGCTGTGGAGCAACATTAATATAGTGTGAACAAAACATGTAGATGAAAACCAAACAAATCAAGACGTTATTACAATTTTAGTTTATCTACATCTGCATGATATTTTTTATGCTCTCTGTTTGGATACATCTACTGTCGCATCTGTATCTGGCTTCTTTGGCTCTGATTTTGTCTGAGCATATGCATGTGTGTGTGTGTGTGTGTGTGTGTGTGTGTGTGTGTGTGTGTGCTATCAGTGCCCCCTGCAGTAAAACCAAAGGGAATAAAGAGACGAGGGATCGAGAGAGAGACACCGTAGAGTAAAGATAGCAAGAGAGAGAGACAGAACAAGAGGATCATTTTCATTATCTCCAGAACACAGAGGAACTTAATCACACCCATACAACAGAGGGGTCTTATAACCAAAGACTGGATCCTGTGTGCCGAGGTATCTATAATATACAAACCATGCTGCACTCTGGAAATTTACACCGCCCACATAGAGAATACACAAACTGAGTCCAGTGTGAGATTTATTTTTATTTTGGAGCTTGAAATATATGTTATGTTCAGTTTAAATACAAACCTGCTGGCCTGAATAATATGCAGACTAAATGTTGTACATCACCTAAAAACAGACTAGCTTTGATAGAGTCTGAGATCAGCCGCAACACTAAATTGTTAGCATTTTAGTAAGCGAATGAAAATAAAACAAAGATGGGTTATCCTTTTTAATGACTGAACTTCTCAGTACCAGGCTAGATTGTCATTTTTAATATCAGAAAGTCAGTGTTTGTTTATAGTCTGCAGTTATTTTCATTATTTTAGCATTTAATTACTTTTAACATTGATATATTTGTGTATAAATTCTTTATAAATAGGCCTTTTTCTGACTGCTGCTGTTAGTCTGGGTTTCAGTGAAGACTTTGTATGTCATGAAGGTCTAGATGCGGTTTGATAGCCTTTGCCACATGTTCCACACTAAATGTCTCATCTTAGGATACAGAATGTTTAGCCGTTGTCAAATTCCATTTTGATATTTTTTTGCTACAGACGTTTCACACGACCTCGAGCAGAGCATACAACCCCTTAGTTCAACTAAAGTGATTTTGGCACAAAACATAATATACTAGCAACATGAGTGTAAAATGTTGAGAGCTACGCCCTTATTATAGTGTGGATGCATTTCTCTTGGTACAAAAAAATGCAGCCTTCCCTAGAGGAGATAAAACATCTGGCAGATTAGGTGTAAAGTGTACTGACCGAGGTGCTTATATTTAAAATCTGTAAAACAATTTCACCTTCTTGTAGCTGAAAGCGGGACTTCTCAAACCCGTCGTTTACTGCTGTGGATGCCTCGTTTGAATCTTTTTAATCCTTTTTTATGTCTCGGAATCCTGCTGCATCTCATGACCCGGCTTCCAATAACAAAAGTTCAATTTGTATTTGCTATCATTTAAATAAGACAAACCCCACTGATAATTCTTTTCAAGACTTAAATGTCATTTATTTTATTCCTTCGTTTCAATTTAGATTACAAACATCCAGTGCAGTTCCGTGCTTCTGTCCAAGCTATTTGTGTTATTTGACACGATAGAATAGCAATATTAACTACATGCAACAATTTTTATTTTTTATTTAAATTGTGCAAAGAATTTATCACTAGAAACAAAAACATTTGTCTTTCCCATTTTTGTGCCACATTTTACAAATCCATGTTCCCTCAAATCTGTCAAAATATGCCATTAGTTTAATTTACTCACCATTTATTTGCACGACCTAAATTAACCCATTATGCATTCATAATGCTCTTTTCTTTTGAACAGAAGGAGAACTCTGGCGCTGCTTTATTTCTGTGTCTGTGTGGTTTTTGCTTTGACGAGGCTCTCCTCTCTGTCTTCGTCCTGTGATAGAGGCAGCCGGGGCTCCAATAGATGGCATCACAGCACTAGTCTTCAGCCGTCCTCTCCTCTCTGTTCTGCAGTGCTGTGGTGAGATGTCGTTCATGAGCTGTGAGCCAAGCTTGAATGTGGACTGCATTTATCAACTAAAACAATGAGTTTCAAATTTTCAATCATAATCACATTTTTCTGGTTTTACTTCTTGAGTAATGAAGCCAAGAAAAATTTGATTTAGAGTTTGAAAAATGTGGTGAGGTAATTGATTTTTTGATACCATATAGCTGCACTGATTGCGACTCAGATTTGTGGTACATAGTTATTTATGGCGACAGAAAACTGCGCTCTGCCTCCCCAGTCTACCAATGTTTTAATACAAAAAAATTTGAACATGTTTTTAAAAAATCTGGTCATCCTAAACGCATTCTTCTTGCATTTAAAAATTATTTTTTTCACATCTAAATTAAAGAAAATGTCATTTTTATTGTAAGGTAAGTATTTCAAGTGCTCATTTCTTTATAAATAAAATTGAAGGAATTGGATATGACAGAAAACATATGACTCCATGTCATGTCTAATTTCCTTGCTAATGTGAGTATAATTTTATTATGGAGTGGCCTGTTTGGAGCCAGTCACTCAGTCGTGCAACTCATTGTGATCCGCTATAGCTTTGACAGTTATGACTCAAGATTATAACCTGTGTGTCTGTGTCACCGCACCATATCTCTGTAATGTGATTAATCACACTCTATTACAGCGCCCTCATTTGTTCCACAATGCACAGTTGTATAGGAAATTAAGACAGGTTTTTATTGGACCGTGCAATAAATCAACACAAGCACCTCGCCCCTCACATAAAATAATATAATTTGGCTGGCATGATAAAAGCGTTTCTGTCAGTTTGGCTTCAGAGCAGCCATCCTTAAATCTGTCGCTCTCGCTTTCAACTGAAGATATGTGTGTGTTGGTTGACTGTAATGTGTTTTTGTGTGCGTGAATCCCCTGCTGGTCTGTTTCGTGCAGACACTCCAGACAGGGGGAAAAGATAGCCAGCTCGGATAATGGAGCGTTTCTCTACAGCAAATGTATAAAAGGGGCTCCTGAAATGACAAACGATTGTGGCCTAAAACAGACAGAGACAGAGAGAGAAAAAAGGTATTCATTAGAAATTACATGTGGATGGCAAGGAGCACCGTGTTTCTTTTCTGTGCGGTCAAATTTGTGTTTGGTGCATAAATAGAGAGAACGCAGGGTAACGTACAGAGAGATAAACAAACACAGGCCAACATGTATTTGGGTAATTCTTTTCTCTTATACTCAAACACACATTGTCAGTTATCTTTAAAGGCCGTCTGACATCTGAGAAATGTGTGGAATTCTCATAAAAAATGAACAATTTGTGTTCGATAGTATATCATGTTAAACAAAATATAATGTTTGTTCTTAACCATGTGAAAATACATATGTAGTTTTTTAACTAGTTATTGTTTATCTTAAATTATAATTCTATTTTGAACATGATCTAGCACCACATTGATAATGTAAGAAAGTCATATTTTCTTTTTAATAATGACAGCTTTCATAACAGTCAGTTTTGTATGGCTGTGATTTTCCTCTGAAGTCGGTATCACATAGCAGCACTGCAGTATTGAAAAGGTGAAAAGCTCCCTTGCTGGAATTTGTCCTTTTTTCTTAGAGGTATCATATCTAAATGACAGCCGCTCCATTTAATGTCCTTTAATGTCATTTAAATCTCTTAACTGTTGTGTGCAGACTGATAATCTTCTTCTTTGTGATCTGTGGACTAATGAGACCTCTTCTCTCTGCCTCTCTGTGGTGAAGTCTCCATCCTAATTTCTTAATGCTGAAACACAAAGACTTGGCTGCAGTGTGGCCTCAGTGGAGATCCGCACTGACCATGATTTGATTGAATAAAGGAGAAAAAAAGAGTAAAGGAGGGAGTGGGAAAAATAGAGACTGAGAAAAAAAATAGCGGCAGTGCCAAGCATTTTTAAGTCAGTATTGATGAAAGGCTATTATTTTAGCCAATTAAAGGGATGTAGAGAGAGAGAGTGTGAGTCTTTGATTTTATGTAACTAACAGATTACATATTTGCGTGAAAAAAAAGATCTCTTAGCTGTGCACCTTCACAGCAATGTAAAATCCCTGATTGGTACAGTGAGGAAATTCTGAAATAATGTGCAGCACCAGACAAGAGGAGGGAGACCGTTTTAGGAGAGTGTGGGGAACAGTGTCATCTGCTATCCTGCTAACATAGCCGCTCAGCCAAAGGTTATGGCACGACCTCTGCTACTAGGCATGAATACAGAAAATAATGATACATCTAGTAGTATTCTCAGAGAAAATCTTCAAGAATCACATTTTTCCCTTCACTATAGCAAAAACATTAAAGTTATAGTTACTAGTTTTGTCTCAATCGGGCTTTTTTGCAGGTTAGGAAGCCAAATAGAAAAAAAATCTAATGAACACTGTTTTACAGTAAAACAGAAAGCCAAATCGAACAAACAGAAAACACCTACATACATATTAGATCAAGGAAAGGGAGTAAGGGGCTGCAGAATAGTGTTACAATTCAGCAAAGCAAAAACAATAACCCACACATTTTACATTTTACTCTTTTTGTTCGCTGGTTTCTCTATAGCTCCCCCTACAGCCTCGGGATATGTATTTAGCACCTGCTATGTTAACTTGTGTCTGACTCCATCGCTACCTTATTAGAATGTTCCTGAATGGGCGTATTTGTGCAGTACCATGAAGCAATTTTATAAATTGTTAGGCATGATATCACGCGACCCAGGCTGAAAGTTGAAAGGGTAGTTTTTCCGTTCATAGACACTGGGGGGGAGCGAGACGACCACGTTCAACAACAAAAAAGACGTATAACAAGTCCAATGATTCCGAAGCTGTTCAGTTAAGGTAAATTAAGCTAATAAAACTGCATAGTTCCCTTTTAAAAGTAATTGATGCAGTGTTGACTATATTTCAAATGGGACCTTTTATGAAGTCCAAGGATCCATCAACTGTCCAAACCTAATGTGCATTCCTCGGAGGACATTCAGTGTTGTCAACAAGTCCAAAAGTTTCTCTAACCAATCCTTAACATTGTCACAACCATTATAACAATTCGGTGTATACGGTGGAATGGAGAGTCAGTTTTCATACAAGTAAACTATTGGATATGGATTATTACTATATGTATAATTACACTACATACAAGGTTTCAAATATGTCTGCCCAAAATCTCAGTACTGGTCAACAATGAAAGAAGTACATGCCTTCCACATTGTAACCATAGCAGCAAAAGTCTGATTTGTTACCATCCATGTTCAAAACTCAAAGCATTGTGCATTATCACCACTTGTAGGACTTTAAATGCAGTTTGTTAGCTTTCAAGTGTTCCTGCTTTTAGCTTTCGTAGGTTTGATTTTGTCCCTCCAAAAATACAATTTAAATGAGAAACAAGGAGTAAACTATAGATATCCCAACTTATTGTCTTCATCACCAGGCCTTAGACAATAAGTGCTCTCACCCTGTCTATTGCCTGCATCTTTTCCACCTTGTTTTAGTTCCATTTCTGCATTTCTCTATTTTTTTAATCAGTCCGTCCATCCTGAGAGGCCTTAGATTCCTGGCTTGTCTCTCTCTTTTTGTTTGTCTTATTTTTCTCCTGCCTTGCTGATTATGTTGACACGCAAATTGTCTCAAGGTTGACATTTATGTCACAATTTCTTCTCAGAAATTGCCGTTTTACTTGTTTTACGTCAACGCAAATCGTTCAAATCCTTATTTCTTTGTTTCATTTTTATATACAATTTGAAATTACTTTTCATTTGTATTTGTTTTAATCATAAGCCTGGCAATATTAAACAACTCAACTATTAAATTGATAGTACTTGCAAGTATTGCCAAAGCCTGATATATCTTATTTCTCTGTGCTGAAGAGCGTTGTTGTCCAAAATCTCCTTGAAATTCACAAGTGAGCCACACCGTAACACTGACTTACTATAAACAGGGGTACTGTAGTTTAGTTAGATTTTATCCCACATATACCATCCAGGTGCCATTAAAACACACTAAAACCACTATGTATTACTCCAAAGCGAAGAAGAGTCTCAGAAAAAGGCAAAAAGGTGTTCTTGTGTTTGAATAATATTTGCTAAAAACTACAGGGCCCAGCCTTTTTCAAAATGAAACTATAGAATTAAGACACACTTTTAGTTGTAGGTCTTCAGTAGGAATCAATGAGCTTTAGGCCAAGGGGCCGTAAGGAATGTGTGTTGAGAAATGAAGTGACATGTTGTTGGTCTTGGTTTAGTCAGCGATAAGAAAAATATAACAGACTTAAACCTTTGTTACCCCTTGAAAAGAGGTCAGGCTCTTTTATTATTTCTGGAAAGAAGTCATTTTATAATGATATGTCAATGTTAGATAATTGGATTAGCCTGAACTACATTTAGGTAAAGTGTATTAAATGATTTCTGATTTCCATCTGCTCGGTGATTTACTTATGTAAGAAAACACTGAGCACACAACCTCAAACCAGGCCTGTAAACGCACACTTACACACACCCTCACAGACTACACGAGTGTGTTCTCATACACATTTAATGTATTACCGGCAGATCAAATACAGGCTTCCCACCTATCCTCCCTCCCCAGAGAGACTACGTGTGTGTGTGTTATTAACCCCAACACCACTGCCGCTTGTCTGCCGGCATTAACCCCATTATCCTCTCCTCTTTTGCTGCACTCTCTTTTCCTCATCTCTCCTCCCTCTCTCGCTCCCTCAGCAGTAATGAAGTTCAATAGGTGCAGTTTTCCTCTCTCATGTGTTTATTCTTTCCTCGTTTCCTCTTTCCCTCCATCTCTCTACAGTTGGCAGTGGCAGAGGTTAGACAAGCACACCCTCTCCATCCACCCCCCCTCTCACCAGGTCCCAGAGGTCCTTTTGCTTAACGAGGCTGGATATCTGTTTCCTAAAATCAATCGTCTGTCTTAAACGAACATCCCCGACCATCTGCTTCAGGGGTTTAGACACACACACACACACACACACACACACACACACACACACACACACACACACAGTCTTGCCTTTGCCTTTGCCTTGCTGGAGTTCCAATCCCAATATTTATTGAGCGTGTGATCCAGCAGGCTTCTCGAGGGCCCCAGAGGGCCGATGTCTGGGTCCTCCTGGGGCTCCTCAAACTGCCTGACTGGGGGCCTCGCACTTGGCCCCGGCTCCCCCTACCTTTCTTCTCCATCTCTCTCTCTGACGCTTTTCTGTTTGATTAATCTCTAAATCTGTGAGACACATGGATGAAGCCATGAAGGGGGGGGGGGAAGTGAAATGCACAGCTAATCCCTTTAGCAAGCTGTTAGCTGTTGCATTGTGTTTGGGTGGTAACGGTGGCACTAGAAGACCTGACAGTGATAATCTCATGTCTCTATAAAACACTCTCACACATTGACTTTTGACCTTCCAGCTCAGTGATGCTCCAACTTCAAAACAATGCCCAAAATACTCAGGCCTAGTCCACTTGTATATAGACATCTTCAAAAACATGTTTTGTCATAGGCCAAAACAACAGGCAGCAATTTAAGCACCAAATCGAGTAGATTAGAAAAAAAAATTGTGGTTTTGGTTAAAACACCAGTCACCTTAGGTAGTTTTCCCTGGAAATGAACACCTATTTTTTAAGTGGAAGTCTAGTGTTTTCCCCAGGACGAAACTTTGCTCCCCCTCTTGAATTTTATTACTCATCCATCCACGCCGAAATCCTCGCCTTAGGTGGCAGTCAATGTGTTGCATACAGTAATAAATATGTGGAATACATATGAAATACAGTGCATTACGTTTTCTAGTTATATGAATGTTAATGAGAACAGCCTGTAAAATTCCTACACCTGCCAATTAACACCCCATGTTTTCACCTTCTGAAATACTAGGAAGAACAATGTTTTTTATGAGACGTTGAAGTTGGGTTCATCCTATGAAAGCAAAATAAAAGTTGAATTGTATAGGAAAGGAAAAGGACTTTTTTTGTTGTTGATATTCTATGGAGAAAAAATTTCAAATTCCAGGATACTAAATAAGGGCTCTTGCCAGTTTCAACCCAAAACAGTTTGCACCGTCCTTTAAACCTCAGTATCAGTTAAATTGCAGATTCCTCCCCCTCCTCCCTCAAGTCTCTATTGTATTCCCTCATCCCCGACCCCCCTTTAGTAATTACACCCAAAGTCAAAAGAGGGTCCTGTCAATCAAACACTCAACTGTCACTTTCTCTGCTTTGTCTCTCGCATCTCTGTCTGTCTGTCTGTCTCTCTCTGCTGATTTCAGGCTGGGCTGTCAGAGCAGTGCAGGGCTGTGCATGCATTCAGCCGAGTGTGGGTGTGTGTGAGTGTGTGGGTGGGTGGCTGCTGGCAATCAATCTAGTTAGTTTAGCTTTCTCTATAGCTGGTGTAGCCCATAGAACGGTCTATGGTGTAGCCCAGTGAAGCTTTGCACATGCCCAAATCTCACACTTTAAACAGGTAACCACGCCATGGGCTGTGTGCATGTGTGCGTGTGTGTGTGTGTGTGTGTGTGTGTGTGTGTGTGTGTGTGTGTGTGTGTGTGTGTGTGTGTGTGTGTGTGTGTGTGTGTGTGTGTGTGTGTGTGTGTGTGTGTGTGTGTGTGTGTGAGAGTGACAGTCAGTAAAAATAACCTGGATAGATATTACCTCGGTAAAAGTTTACACTGAAAAAGCCACCCCAAATCTTCTCTTGTTCTCTTTTATTGTGGTTTGTATGAATTAACCTGAGAAAGTTAGGATTTCAAGTAGGCTATACAATGGAGGATTGTTCTTTTCTCCACTCAGATATCAACAATAACATTTCCTGCAGCAGATAGGGCAATCACACCACTCACTGTCCTGTCATTTATACTTTTTCAAGTCTATCTTTCCTATATTAAACCCTTAGCGCTGCTTGTAGGCTTTAAAGGTGACTCTGAATAGTTTGCAGCCTCCTCCTTAGTAGAGGGGTGCTGCTGTATTCAGCTTGATTCACAGCAGTCACTTCTTTGTCATGCTTTTGCCTCCTCCTAGCTCCAAAGATCTGCAGGACGAGTCATTCTTCACAATAAATTAGCAAAGCAATTACATAAACATACAGAGCAGCAGTAGAGAAGTTGAATATGCTGCAAGAGCTTTTTTTCTCAGTGGGTTTGACACATTTTGGCAAGTTTTATTGGGACAGCATCATGTTTCGCTAATGAGTTTCACTTGCAAATTGCGGATACATTTGTGTGTTACTTGTCGCAAGTCTGGCGAAGTTTGGCAAAATGGCCCCTTGCTCTCTGCTGTGACACCATGCTAACAAAACCTGCAGTCCTCCATGAAGGATTAAGCATACTTTTCTGAACAATTTTGCTTACACAGTTGCACAATCAGGATTCATTTAATATCTGAAAAGATTAGTCTTAATATTTGCTAATGAGCATCATCTAAAACACTCTCTAAAACACACACACACACACACACACACACACACAAAAAAAAATAGTACAGGTCTAATAGGGTTAATTGTCATGTAAAACCATCACTGCAGTCAACTTCACGGCCAATCACTCAAAATCTCTCTTACACACACACACACACACACACACACACACACACACACACACACACACACACACACCACACACACACACCCAAGGGATCGCCCCTTGCCCAGATGGCTTTTTTCCCTGTGGCTGTGTTCTAGTGTGTGTGTGTGTGTGTGTGAGACCCTGGCAGGCCACAAGGGGCTTTGTGGTGAACAAGGCGCATCTTCTTCGTCTAATTAATTTACTATTATATAGCACCTGTTTCAGGCTAGATAGAGCTGAGGACACACACACTAACGCGCACACAGGCAGATATAATGGAGAGGTCATGGGGGGGCAGGGGAGAGAGGCAGGAATGGACAGATGAGGATAGAATAAAAGACATAGAAAGAGGAAGAGGTAAGGATGGAAAGGAGGGTGAATGAAAAGGCAGCAGGGTGGAGAAGGGAGCAGTAGGGGGGTGGGGGGATAGTAGGAGGAGGGAGAGAGGGAAACGGTAATAAATGGGTTTTGAACTGATTATATTAAGCCAATCCTTTGATCATGTTTAGGGCCTTAAAATGGAAATATGTTTTCTCTGATGGAGGGAGGAGGGGGACGGAGAACAGCTCATTATGTCTACACTAGAAAAAGAAGAATGCAACACACGTCAGTTTTAGACAATCATATCCTCATCTATGATCCTCATCTATCATATGATTGTAAATATTGCACCGTTCAACGCTTCATCTTCATGAGCTTAAAACTACGATATATCTACTTCACTTCCTTTCTTATTTCCGCTTCGCTTTTCTCCTAGTCTGTATCCACAACGTTTCATTTACGGGATAGATCCGATGCAGCCAGAGGTGCCACCAGCAGTTCCGCCGGATATCCCTCATTTTGGGCCGGATGTCCCTCACCTTCCGCTTTGGCATGCTACACTCTGTTTGAATTCGGAATCATCCTCCGTCAATCAAATTATATTTATTGAGAGATTATTGAGCGGTGTGAACAATGGAGCGTTGGAGAAATGGCAAGTCCCAAGCACGGCACTACCCCAAAGCAGCCCGACTCAGAAAATATACGGCTACTACCACAGCCCTAGAGGGAATAAAATAAGTGCCTGGACAGAAATCTTTTTGCTATTCCAAAAACAAATACTCTTAATTGTTGAAGCATGATACACTTTTGTTATTGGTGAGTTGTAATTTGCTACTATAGTTTTTCTTTGATCAGTTTAGTGCTAACCAAGTTAGCCATTAAACTAGCTGTTTGTGGCAAATGAGATGCTAATACAATTTTTTCAGTAGCTAACTGCTGCTTTTAAGCTAACTATAAGAAACTTTTAATCTTGTGGCCTATGGTTCCTTATCTTCTAATCCCTATCATTGAATTTGTTGCGTTTTATTTCATGCTGCATGATTTTATCCAATAAACTTTTGTACGACTGAAGGCTCTTGTCACACCATTTTGATCTTCTGTAACAAGTATTGTGGTTGGATGTATGATAGTACCTTGAATTCGCTGTCAAAGAGATACAGATTTTTTTTATGTGTGTATGTATAAATATATATATATATATATATATATATATATATATATATATATATATATATATATATATATATATATATATGACCATGTTTCTCTTCTCTAAATACATTAGATAAAGTTTGCCTCTTTCAGAGTTACTAAACAATATCACTTTCCTTGATCCTTTATCTGGTTGGCCTTCTAACCCTTGTTCCAATCCTCAGACCAATATTACAGTATTCTCATATGATATCCAGACATAGTTTTCCAAAGATACTAAATATTTTAGAATGAATTTGGGAGACTTGCATATAAAATAATACACAAAGCTATTAAAAAAAAGAACCATCTTGGAGGATTCTAATCATCCTGAGCATAATTTAGCTTTAGTGATGTTTTACAATACAAGAATTGGAAATTGAAGGGAAGTATGGGGATATCAACTTTCATGTGTGTTAATCCTGTGACATGTAACTGCATCAGTTCCCTGGCATTATTTCTTACATCAAACCCACATGAATCTGTCAGTTGGCCAAGCGATCACTCAGAGTAACACATCATCTTAGAGCTGAATGCACTTTAATTAAGCACAATGCCAGTTCTTTCCATATGTGGGAACAAGTAAAATAAAGCATCAATGATACAAGAACACCTCCGCTCCCAATACTGTGATACGGTGCCACCTCATCTCTCTCCCCCTTTCTCTTTCTGAGTTCATTAGTTTCCAGACCGGTGCGTCTCCTGGATTACCATAACCTGTCAGCCGTGAAACAGCACAAAACAATTTTCTGCTTGTTAAAAAAAAAAAAAACAGAGAAGAAGAGAAAAAAGCAGCCCACCTCGCTCTGCTGCCTCCCACGGCCACAGAGAGGAGAGAGGGCGGGGAGGTTATGCTACCTGTATGTTTTTCTAATGAACACCACACTGAACTTATAAAAACATGTCAGGCAGGGAGAGATGCTTGGAGTAAAGGGGTGGATGGAAATATCATAAGTGGAATTAATGCAAACAAATACCTGTTTCAAACAGGTGATGACTAATTAGAGTTACAAGATGCCCCACTCTGAGCAGCATAATGAAATTAAACGTAATTAAATCAATCTAGAATGCCTAAAAGTAGAATCCTATTTATCCTAATAAAGATCTTATTTGGCTAGTTTTGTCCATCATTTTTGTTGATCATAATAACATTGTAATGTAATAAGTAATTGTTGAGAGCCGTGAATGTGTCAACATCACTACAAGTCAAAAGGGGACAGAAACATTAGCATCATAAGGTCAGATGATCAGACACAAAGTAAACTGGTTTACCCAGATTATGTAAACTTGTTTTGAGGTAAAACCAAAGTCAGTGCACCTCAAAGTACAGTAATAATTATTTAATTTAGTAATTTATTTAATCTACCTAATAAGTTTGGCAAACTTGGGGCTTGCCCTGTTGGCCTTCCCTTGACCAATGGATTGTCTCCCCATATCTCAGTAAAAGGGCAACACCACCTAAATTAGGAATTCCAATATGCTTTCTTTCCCCAGTTGCTGCTTTATACTTGATGACATCCCAATTTTGAGTTTTTTTACTAAAGTTTTTGGATTTGGGAGAGAGTTTATGTCTACAAATATTTTTGGACTGTCTTAGCCCATAGTATCATGTACTACATGTATAATATGCATTTTTTAAATGGGTGTAGTTACCCTTTACCTTGGTGAGTACTATGTTATTGTCACTGAGAAGACTTATGGCTAAGCCTTCAAAAGTAAGGGCCTGGCATCATTGGGTAACTATCAAAGGCATTTTGGACATGGCAGTTTAACCATTACTTAGTTAACACGTTTTTTGCATGACGAAAGTATTGTCTTATTTATCAACTCCACACCTGGACACTGTTTTTTTTAGATTTAAAGCATTTGACTATAGTTTTATTTGAAAGCTCCAGTTTATAAATGTGACAGTTGACTGAAAGTACCAGATCATGCAAACAAACTCTCTAAAGAAAAAATGACAAGTGGCAAAGCCCTCTAGTGGCCATAGGATTTATGATGGACGCAAACCAAGGAAGTCAGGTGACCTTATTATAGAACAACATAGTTGACAAAAGGAGGTTGTTGGGGTGAATGTATGGGTAAAAATAACATGAGTCATCAACACAGAAAGCTACTGTCCATCTTCCCATTTCCAACACGCTTATATTTTTTAAATTTATTTTTTCAACGCATGATACAATTGGGACGCTGGTCGACTTAGTGGTGGCTCTAATCACTGACCCTGTTTCTGTTAATCCGAAATCATTCAACTTTTAGATGATAGAAGATTTTAGATGAGTTTAGTTCTCTATCTTCCATATCCTCTTTCATGCCGTCCCATGATGCTTTGCACTGTTGATGCTAAATTTCCTGACAACCATTTGGCTGATAATGTGACATGATTCGTTTAAGTTGGACTCTCACCTCAAACGCCTCACTGTTTCAACACCGTCAGTTTACCTTCCAGTCCGCACTCAGTATTTGTTCTGATAAAACGTCTCTTTCTGCAAATTAAAAAAATCTAAATCCTCTGTGGTAACGGTTGAGACTGCTGAAGGTGTGTTCCTGTTAATATTGACACATTAGTCTTGGTTGGGTGGCTCTTTTCTTCTGAGACATGCAAGGTACTTTCAAAAGGTGTTTATTCTCACTCAGACAAACATCAGCAGCGCTACACAACTGTCCATGTTCTACCTCAGAGAAATGGAAAAGTTCAAATCTAAAAAAAAATCTCTTTAATACCAACAGGTGTTTTTAGTAATAGAAAATGTTTTATTTTTCTTGTATCATTTTACTAAGCACCAGTGGACCTAATGCCCCTCATTTAATGCTCTTTTTCCTTTCCTGTCCATTTGTAATGATACAAAAAATATCATTAGCTTTCTTTGGTCTGTTTTCAGGTATTATTAAAAAGGCCCCCATTAAAAAGGCCAGTTGCTTCCCTTAGAGTGACTACAATGTTAGTAATGGTGTTTTTGTGCGTGTTTGAAATGTGCTATAGATCCTCTGGAGGTTGTGTGTGCACCTGCTTATCCTGTCTGATCCCTCTCTTTTGTCAGGCTATAAGGGATCTGTTACGTACACACAGACACTGTTGGTGACACTGTCTGTTTCCAGCTCAGGTTCTCCAGCAGGACAGCGTTGACATCCAGACATCCATTCTAGGATCTGACCGGCAGGACCTTCACCTTTTACTGGTGGACATTTCATAGAATAGATCACTTACACAGAAACATTTAAATCTAGCAGTTGCATATTTTCCTAGAAGGAATCTTGCACATTTCCATTGTTTTTTTTCAGTAGAGCCTAAATGATAAACATAAGACACATGCTCATCTTTTTTTTTTTTGTCCTGGGTCCAAAAAGCTGAAACAACAAGCTACACCATCAGACCTGGCTCTGTGCTTCACAAAGAGCCCCTTTGAACGTCAAACGTTTAACCTTTTCTATTGGAATAAATAAACATATTCACCAGAGCTGTGTTACAATTCAACCAGGCCACAGAAACCACTAATAAAGAATTGTGACATTGATGTGTATTGGACATTTTACAGCTCAGATTCAAACTACGTAATGGCAACACTGTTTTTTTTAGTAATTTATAACATCTTTATGACATTTATTCTTTCTTATGCTCACATAATATCTGTCATTAGCTAATGTTGAAATAATATTTAGCTGTTGATTTTGCTGGTCCTCTTGGTTTCTAGTAAACAGAGACCGGACATGCAATATGGTCTAGAGTTAGCACTGCATTGTTGGGAGTCCTTGGTCTTTTTGTCTTATACCTGATAAGTGGGCCCAGGTAGACTCTCTATCGGCACTGAGCAAATGGTGTGTCACAATCATCACAGGCGTATATGTTTTTATTCCAATTATGCTCAAACTGTGCCGGACTGTCCTTGAGTCCCTTTGAAATCAGTTGTCTTTCATTCAAAATAAATGTATGCATTTTAGATTCGGCTAGGTTTCCTCGGCTCTGTTTTGAATCGGTATATAGACCAACATTTTCGAGGACATTGTTTATTGAAACGATGTTGTACAAATTACAACAACTTTTGTGTGTGCACCAACATAAAATCTGGGTAATGTTTTGTTGAAAACAGAAACAGAAAAGTAGACCTGAAAGTTGAAAAGGAATTAGACGTGTTTCTTTTCGGTAGCAAATCTAATTCTTTGTTACTATAAGTTTCATATCTAATTTTTACAAAAGTGCATGGACACGCACAGACATGTACACCTAACAAGCAGCTTCACTCCTTCCTAATATTTATTTTCTCACTTTCTCCTACCTCTCAGTTCCACATCTGTGTGTGTGTGTGTGTGAGAGAGAGAGAGAGAGAGAAAGAGAGAGAGAGAGATTACAGTCTGAAGGCTCTCCTACTTACCTTGGTCTGAACAATAGAGAGCTGTGAATAGGAGCCGCTCACGTGGTTTACTATAATGGCCTTGCTGGGCCAGATGCTTGGTGTGTGTGTGTGTGTGTGTGTGTGTGTGTGTGAGACATATAGAAACAATGCATGTGCTGTTGGCTGTATAATTACAGGCGTAATCTTACTATGCAGATGGTTTCATTCACTAGAGCAGGGGAGTGGGGGAGACATCTAATGACATAAAGAGTATAGGTTGCAAAATATTAAGAATAATATAGGCTTACTCTGGTTTGTGCAGTTGTAATGGCACCCTGTGACACATGGCATAGACTGAGAAAGGTGAAATTACAGTGTATCATTGGATTGTGAAAATGTTTAAGAGTAATGGTAGTTCATCAGGCACATGTGACACTGCACCAACCGGGTAAAAAGGGAAATTCCAGCTCTACTCCTGCCTATACCACCATACCGCTGCTGAATCAACACCCTGTTTGTATGTTGTATTGGTGTTATGTTATTGACTGCACTCAGAAGATGCATTTGTTAGAGGCTTGCTTTCTAGATTCTGATTGTCTTTGGTCATTGTGCATAGACAAGAAAACATTGATTAGTTAAATGGACTAAATGATTCCCTATTTTTCTAGTTTTAAACAGCTGTGACATGATCATAATTCATGTGTTCTTAAGCAAGAAATCTTTGCCTCTTCAGTTTTTTTCCCCCCCAGACGAAGAAGCCGTACACGGCTTGGTGATGCTACAGATTAGGACTTTTCTCGTTTTATAGAGAAAATCAAATATCACTATATTCTTGACCAAATACCTTACGTTTTATTGCGACAATATTGTATAGTTGACTATTGGTGCATTAACAAAATGTTATTTACACAATGAGATTTTTATTAAATATTCTCCAGAAATGATTTAATGACATAGTGGTTAAAGGTAGCTAATAGAAGAGCTAGAAGAGTCTGCTAAGTTCAGAAAATTACATCATTTGACTGTAATGCAGCCTGTAAAAAGAAAGACAACATTTATTACCATATTACGATATTACAATTCATCCAAAATCTAAGACGATATCTAGTCTCATATCGCGGTATCGATGCAACATTGATATTGCCCAGCCCTACTACAGATGCATGATGTTGTACTTTGTGAAACCTTTCCTAGTCCTCTTTAATACATGTTTTGGGTATAAACCGTAGTGTAACACATGTTCAGTTCTGACTTGTTTGTCAGAGAGTTGGGCCCTGTAGTGAAACCATTTTCAGTAATAGAACTGAGCTGGCAGAGTATGTTGGACTGATGTTGCCACCATCATAAAATAAATAATTAAAATGCATAAAGACATGTTATTTGTCCAAGCACTTTGATTTCAATACATCTTAAAATACATCATGTATTTTAGTTTTGTAGTAATTTGGGCAATAGACAAAAAGTCAGATTACTGGGTTTGTTTTACAGATAAATAGAAAGCTTCTCATCTTTTTCACATTAAGAAAATAAAGATTTTCTTTGCAGTGTTCCCTATAGAGCTATAATATATTTGATAATAGCTAAATCTTATCAAGCCAGAGATCACGGAATACACTGATTCCAGTTTCTCAAATCTGAATGTTTGCTTGGATATTTGGTCTTTTACAGAAACTGGTGTTGGACTGAATGTGTGTAAACCTGGTCACAGGGACATTATGATGTATTTTCTGACATGTTATAGACCAAACAATTAATTGATTTCAAAACCGAACAATTGGAAGATTAATCACTTTTTAAATAATGGCTAGTTGCAGCTTGAGGTCAGTGTATTGCCATGGAGGTATGTGGACGGTCTGACTCCTGACTGGTTGGAGTTTATCAAGGTTTAGTCTTCATCTTTACGCTAACGCCTGCCTTCCGATGATTCGTGGCTACTAATGATTGTACGTAAGTGAACCATCTTTATTAATGGAACAGTTTTATTGACACTGTATTTGCTTTCCAATAATAAACTCTCCTCTCTTGTGGGTTAAGATCAGTGTCTAGCCCACAGTGTTAGATAGAGATAAAGCCAACGCTCCTAACTGACTTCCTACTGTAGATCTCTGTGGCTGTCTCGCTCTCCTCCTCGCTGCATATCTCCACTCTCTTGCTCATTGTCTAGTAAAGATTACAGAGGGATATACTTTGAGAGAGAGAGGGATGGAGGAGGGCCGAGAGTTGGAACCCTCAAGTATTTAGATGCCAGTTAATGTACTGAGGGATAATACGACGTGTCCACAGGCATCGTCTTTATGTCCGATGTGTTTTTACCAGCTTCTCAACAGCTTGGCAGTGTTTACACACTCCAATAACAAGTGGCGTCTTTCAGGGACCCTTCGGTTCATTCACCATTCAACCGCCAGTCCGGCTTTAGCCTAATCCCCTCCCCCCCTCGGCACACCACTCCCATACAAAACACAAGATTTCAATTTTTCACTGTAATTGCCTGGTTTTTAATTCCACGCACCCCATCAAGCCAAGATTGGAGCTCTAGCCAGATTTCAGGGAGGGGAAGTCATCCGGGGACTGTTGGGCAGTAAAGATTTTGGGATGGGAGAGGCCCAGATTTGGGCGGCTTGGAAGGGGAACTAGGCGAAAGGGAAGTAGTTTTAAAGTGGTCTGCGTGGCTACGATAAAAAGTAAGAAATTAAAACGCCTTAGCATTTGAGCGGCAGTGGCGGCTAAAGCTTGCCGTTGTCCGCTGTGCGAGTAATCTGCTCTGTGCTGTGAGAGAGGCCTGCCGGGGCTTGGATGGAGGGAATAGTGGCAGAGGATAAAAAATAACGAGGAGTTTGTGGGCGACATTAAATGTGAACTTTCATCTTTGGTATAGGACTGCTGTGTGGTCATTGAGCAGCTAACACACAGATTGAAATACTTTACTGTTATTGTGGAACTCTTCTTCTCCCGTCATGTCATATGATAGAATTAGGATTTGACACTCAACATGTTTGTCCATGTTTTATTTTTATTTGTGTCTTCATTCTGTCCACAATGTGGTATGGAGTACCTTGGTTATTTGTCTCCCTTTGTACATGTCTCTAGCAGTACTTAGGGGTCTGCTGTCAGTGTCTATGACTTCACATTCACAGTCTTGCCATTTGGAACAGATTGACTTATCTGAAAGGTATGGATGAAAGGATGGAAGGATGACCCCAGTTTGTTTTATTCCCTGACCACTGCTGCATTCTAACTTCTCATAACTGTACAGGCTTTTTTAATAAAGTGGCAACTGGGTGTATCTCAGTGAGGACTTTCTGCTCAATATATGTCATATAGCTGCTGTATGATGCGGTGGTCTGGGCTAGGTGTCTTGCTTTCACTCAAGGGAAATGATAATGCTAAAACATACAATAATACTTTAGACTATAGAGAGCTTCCATGGTTTTGGGGTGGGCTCTTTCTTTAAAGTGAGTCCCCCTTAGGATAGAGAAGTTGACTGGCATGCACAGAGTCCTGACTATCCAACACCTTTGGGATTGATTGGAGCACCAACTGTGAGCCAGGCTGCATTGCCCTACATCAGTGTTGGACCTCACGGATGCTCTTGTGGCTGATTGGGAGCAAATATCTGCAGCCAGGTTCCAACATCTGGTTGAAAGCCTGAAATCAAAATTGTGGAGGGTATTAGAGCAGAAAATTAATGGGCATTATTTTGAAATGAGCTGTGCAACAACAACACATTGATGTTATGTTTGGGTGTCCATTGTTCACATACGTTTAGCCATGTAGTGTTCTTTTACTGGGATAAATAGTTTGACTCACCGCTGTAAACATTACTGCCACATGTGTGTCTCCCAACATGCAGACATTTGCTCTTCCTGCTTTGATGATCAAAGTGTGGCTCCTCCAAACTAAATCTGCCCATGTTTTAGGGGATCTAAACACAGCTGATATAATGCAGATTCAGGCTTTTCTCTTGCACATACTAACAGCGCTATCATCTTCAAGTGGACAGCAAAAAGGCTTTGATTTTCTTTTTAATTTGGTTTCTGCTGTGCACTGGGATGGCTTCCAAAACTCACTTTCTTTCTCTCTCTCTCTCTCTCTCTCTCTCTTTGTGTGTTTCTCACACCATCTCCCCTCTTGTCTCTTCCACACCTGTTGGCGCACCACAAATGTGCACTTGCTGTGCCGTATATTTGTTCGAGCAACAACACCATCTCCATCATCAAACCCAGGATGAGCTAAAACAATCAGGCAGCATTTAAGCTGAGCACAGGCCAGCTGTACTGCCCATTACTTCCATTCACACTCAAAACACACACACAAGCGTTCTTTTGTAGCTTGCAGACACACAACGGCAGCTAAAAAGGATTTTCTGAATATATCCACAAGAGAGTAGTTATTCTTCGTTTCCTGTCACTCATTAAGGTTTGCGCAGTCCCTCATTAATCTTCCTCTGCTCATCATTAAGCTGCTTTGATCGCACCTTAACGAACGACGCAGTGGCCTCAAACAAAAGAGGGATATTGTCTTTCGTCTCTACAGAGTCTTTGATTTATTGCTAATGAGGATAAGGGAGGTGTTGATTGTCTTAAGAGGAGGACAGCCTTACCTGCCAGACATCATCACTTCTATTCACTTTTGTGAAGTGTTAGGGAACGCTGCAGCTCTGCCATCTCATTGTCCAACAAAACTTCCTCTCATAAAGACAGAAGGGAAGTTTGGCAACAAAATAAGATGTTTTTTTGACCAACTGGAGACAATAACAACCTTTAGTGCTGAAGGAGGTAGTTAAGCATAAAGCTACAGTCTACAAGAATGATTAAAACAATTACACAAGTCTTTCAAAACTGTCCTCACTAGAAAATCAACAGCAGTGATCATTTTTCCTAACACTTGACCTGTGTATACATTTTTATGAGTAATTGCTGTCAACTGTGTAATGACAAATCTGGGCTAGATGGTTGAGTCAACACACACCCGCTTTCTGTTTAACTTGATAATAATCAGTTCCTAGCCTCAACTATGACCAAGATCGTTATCTAATGGTTCTTTCCCAGTCTGCTGAACTAAACTGCATATCACGCAAGACATCTTACCATTTAGCTTTACAGTTGATTGATCTAAACTGGATTCTCACCTGGAATAATCTCACTTCCATTTTATGCTTCTGTACATCTTTGAATTGCTGCTGGACAACAGGCTCATTTTTCTGAGATGAGGTTGGTGTTGCAGACCTGCGTGCCTCCACAGGCAGTTGGAAGTCTTCTAAATAAGATACACTGGTTTATTTAAAGGGGGGAAAATGTGTTACGGTGGTATGGAGATGTGGTCGCTGTGACATGGTGTACTTCATCAATTACCTGCAGGTCCTAACCTGTGGTACTAAGATGACCTTCTGGCCTGAGAGGTTAATATACTATCTCAGCCCTGTGTAATTGACACACACACACATGCACACGCATCCACAGAAATAGGCAGACTGTGATGGGTTTTCTCTCTGCAACCCCTCCTTTTTTCTTTTTCTCTTTTGTGTCCTTGGGTTCCAGCATCTCTCCCTCCCAGCTGCTGCCACCCATTTCATACCGGAGGAGGTGTGTGTGTGTGTGTGTGTGTGTGTGTGTGTGTGTGTGTGTGTGTGTGTGTGTGTGTGTGTGTGTGTGTGTGTGTGTGTGTGTGTGTGTGTGTGTGTGTGTGTGTGTGTGTGTGTGTGTTGTACCATTCCTCATGCGAAGCCTTGGTGAAACTATCAGTGTTATCTGCTAACTTTACCACCTGTGTTAAATTGAAGGCAGTGATGTGGAAGAGGCGTCTACCCTCCTTCTCTTTCATCCTATCTACCCCTCTCTCCCCTTCCTTTCATTTTTCTCTACCTTCCCCTTTTTTTTCTCTTTTTGTCTATTTTCCTCATCCCATTTTCCCCACCCTTTGCCTCTCTCATTCACTCCCCCTCTGTATCATTCTTCTATTAAAGAGTGTGTAAAGCAGCCAGGGGTTTTAGATGCCCATAAATGAGAAGATCTGCTGTTAGGCTGGCTGAGGTTCAGCCCATCTGGGTGGTCGCTGTAGACATACAGTACAAAAGTCATTTATACAGGCTGCCCTTGCAGCTTTTACAAGTTGCAGGCCTCACACAGTAGTGAATTCATGTGCTCATTTTGATAATGTGCCATATTGTGTAAAGGGGGCCATCAACTTAAGCTCTCGTATGTTTTGACAGCTGATTTCTTAAGAGTGGCAAAGTGGTTGATACCTGACAAAATATTACTGTTATACTTGTGATAATATGTTACAAAGGCTGCCTTGCTTTAGTTGAGATCTAGACATTCTAGACAGATTTGTGGCAGCTTTGTTTAATTTTGTGATAATCCTGGACAATACTACAAATTGAAAATATGGATAAAGTTGTGTGTGTGTGTGTGTGTGTGTGTGTGTGTGTGTGTAATCTTTTTTATGGTCGCCAGAGATACCACTATACAGCTATACATAAACACATGTTTACCAACAAAGTCATGCATACACACATCACACACACTCCTAGTTGAGTGTGTTGTGCAGAGCAGAAAGATTGTGTGTGTGTGTGAGACGCCTGCTGTGATGGGGCATGTACCATGACTCTATAGAAATCTATCTCCCTCAGTAGATTTCACCCCTCACTTCATTTCCTTAATGACTAAAACAGCACCCCTCCCCTCTCTCTCTCTCTCTCTCTCTCTCTCTCTCTCTCTCTCTCTCTCTCTCCCCGTCTGTCTGTCTGTCTGTCTGTCTGTCTGTCTCTCTCTCTCTCTCTCTCTCTCTCTCTCTCTCTCTTTGAGTGTAAGCCAGGGTTGTGTCACGCACGCACACATGCACTCAGACAGACACACACATGTAACCACACAGGAGCATGCATGCTTCCATTCATTTTTACGCATATATTACATTTGCAAAACAACTTGAATGAAGGCTATATGAAAAGTCACAAAAATATGTTTACCTTTGCGGGTAATAGAAAAATGTGAAAAATGTCAAGATGCTGTTGTTAGCAGCCTTTTTCACAGTAATGTCATCTTCATATAGTTCCATTTCCAGGAGTAGCTAGGTGTTGGTGTGTTGCTGCCACCCACTGATGCTCTCTCTAACCATATATTGTAGTTCTCGAGTCTGACTACAAAATAACAGTTAAAGATCCAGGAACAGAGTTTGCACAGATACGGTTACAATGACATGTTATCAGAAAAAGCTATTTTTTACTCCAAAAACTCAACAAAATATTCTCTGCCATCTTTTGGAAGTTTATATAAGTTTGTTGTTTCACAACTACTACACATCAGTAGTCTTCTCAAATGTTATGTTTAATCATAAATGGATTTATTGCCAACTAAGGAACACTTACAAGGAATTTGCCTTGGTTGTTGGATACATAATCATATTAAACATTAATATGAAATAAACAAACAAGTAGTACAGAAACAAATATGTACATATAACTGTTTAACAGTAAGAAAAAGAGGAAAATCAATGCACTTTACAGCCTAACCAGGTGTCTCACCTGAAGGTGCAGAAAAGGACGCACATTGAAGGGATTCATCTAAGATGGTTTTCCTCATTTTATTTCTTCTGCTGGAGTTCAGCTGTCTGCAACCACCACTCTAGGAAATACATATAACAAATAGGTGAATCCTCATGTGGAAACGCATCAGAAAGGTTGTCTTTAGTCTTAAAATTGCTTTTGTCAAGGAGCTCCTTGATCGAGTGTTCTCCCATTACAGCTGTCTGCATGTGTGTATCCGGGTGTCTGCAAGTAGCTGCTCTCTATATGTAGTGGGTTTTTTGGGTGAGTGGGGTGTGTGTATATAGATATATTCAGAGAGAGAGAGAATCTATTGAAGTGGTTCTGTTAAATAGACTTTGTTCAGGTAGTCACTTTGTTTTCATGCTGATAATATTCATTTAGGGAGGGAGATCTCTCTTCCTTTTCTTCTCTGCTCCTCTTCCTCATCTTGCTCTCCCAGGTTTAGCTCCTGGCCGCGGGATTAGCCGCCAGAGAAAATGCAGGGTAAAATTAGCCTCCGGCTGTCCCCGCGGTCCGCGACCATTGATTTTCTGCCACAGATGGAGAGAAAACGCCGGTGCTTAATGTTCTTAATACCACCACAGAGATGGACATTTTTTTTGTATTTCTTTGGTTTTTGTTTAGCTGCTCCTCTTTCAGATGCCTATGGCCATGTGTGGAGCTAAACCAAAATCATTCCTATATTTTTTGCTCCAAAACCATCAGTTAAAATCAAACTTTTCCTTAATTATATTTCCATACCAGGCAATACAGTAAGTAGAGGAGCAGTGACAGTTTACTGAAGCTACTTCACAGAAGATGTTTAGTTGATTAGCAGAAAGCTGTAACAGGAGCTCAGCTCCTGTCCGTTTCCTGTTCACAATGCAATTTCCACACACTTGGGAAAACAGGTAATGACCAAATTTAATCTTGGTTTCCTAGCTCAGAAACACTAAGACTTCATGTGTTGATGGTTTTGATAATGTATTGCAGGTCATACTGTAGCACTAAGGACTGAAAACAAGCACCAAAAGCTGCCATCGTCCACCATATTTAACCTTGCCAAGATTCTCACCAAACTCACAGAGACATTAACACATCATCACAACTACTTTTCTGTCATATTGAGATTATCTCTCCACCTATATTCAATAGGACTGACCCTTGGGAGTTAGGTAATGTGAATAATTGCTTTGAGACAAACCACTTGATTGTCTCCTGCGTAGTCTTGGGGTTCTGTGGCCTCTGTGAAAACCACCACAGATGCCGGCTATTTGTATTCAGTGCCTTGCTAGCTGCTTAATTATTCCATTGTAAGGATAGTGAAGGCGTACCTGGAATATTACACTGTCAAGAGCTTCATGTGTGCAGAAAGGGAGGCTTGAGTTGAAACTATCAACCACTGATTACTATGTCTAAGGTATTCAGCTATTTCCTAGTTTAACGCCTTTCCGAGGGCTGTTTGGTGACTCTGGTCTCCTTGTCAGCGACAGACTACTCATCAGGCCTCCCCTGTAAATTTGCTAGGGGACCGATGAGGTCGCCACTGTTTTTAAGTTTTTTTTTGTTTTTGTTTTTTTTAGAGATCTGTCAATTGTGTGGTTTTATCCAAATGTAACGCACATTTAAACAAATTTTCCAGAATACCGTTGAAGAAGTTCTTAAAAGAGCCCCATTTTAACGATGAAAAACCAATTTATAAAACATGATGGAAATATGGCCTTTATGTGCATTTCATGTATATTTTAGGGAAGCTACAGTCTCATCAGTCCACACAAATCGAATGTTTTTGTCTGCTGCTTATTTTTTGTTTTGTTGATTGAGTGGAAGTTGAGTGGCAAATAAGTCAAATGCTCCGTGTACGACGTAATTTATCTGCCAAGTTTTTTTCCATTTTATTGACTCAACAACTTTCTGCAATATTTGTACTTTTTCTTTAGAATTTCTGGCGTTTCCACTCCTGTTTCTTAATACCCTAAAATGCGCGTACAAATACATGGAATGAAATTCACCTACAGTAACATTGTCTTAAGTTACCATCTTGGACCTGATGCCATATTAAACTTATTCTTTCCAGGCTTTGCAACTTGGAAGATGTTAGTAGCATCATAAATTGCATTTGGAAGATTTGGAATCTTATATAGTGTGAACAATTCTTAATAGGTAATTGCATCTCTGCATGCTTGCACATAGGGGTTTTCTTTGGAGTACATGTCTGTTTTGTTTTGTTTTGTTTTATTTGTAACATGGGTTTGGTGGAATCTTATTCAAAAGTCTCCTGTCTCCTCTTTTGGTGGTTGTCCTGCAGCGTCCCAATACATTTGTTATTTATATATATATATATATATATTCTTTGAGTGAAGAGACCACATGGACGCTTTAAGAGCATTTCCATCTTAATGATGACCAATGAAGGTCTGTGGGTTTGCCCTAAAGTAATTAATTATCCGTGTCGCTGTGAATATGCATCTGTGTCTAGTCTTTTCAGAGAATCACTGTTACATATGTAGCCTTCCTCTCTGTATGGAAAGAAAATGTGAAATTACATGAACAAAAATGTTGACAGGACATTTCTTTTCTTTTGATAACAGTGAAATTAAGTGAAATTATGCATTTTCTCATTAATTTCAGCCTTGTGGATTTGTTTATACAACATGAGTAAACACCATTGTTACAAAAAGCAATGAAATTATGACCATCGATTTGAGGAAACTAATGGAATTAAGCTTGTGCTGAATGGTCTATACAAACATTTAGGGTGTAAACAACCTCCACTTGCAGAGAACTATTCAAGACCAACATATACGTGCTTGGAGATTGTACACGTGGTTGTCTGACACAGATGGACAAATAGTAACTTGTTTATACTTTGTCTGCATGTAATTGAAAAGTGCAATATTAAAAGAAACTATGATGGTTAGAAGATGGTAAGTCCTTTGTTTACTATAAAAATAGTTTCTTTGTTCAGTATTCGTTGCATTCTGTTCTCTGAAGTCCAATGTTAATTGAACTTTTACCATAGCAGTGAGACCAATTAGTATTCATGAGGCAAATTAAATAGGTATTGATTAAGTCTTTGTTTTGTTGATGTCTATAGTTCAAGATTTCATATTCTGATCAACAGAACCTTGATGCAAGGATGAGAAAGTCATCAAGAATAAAAGCTCTTGCATTCATTTGGGTCCAGACAAACTTATGTTAGTTGTATAAGTCAACTCAGTCTCATGGTAGTTTGTGAAATTGTCACGTTATTTAATCTATTGATTTCTGTACAGATCCCGTTAAGGACGTTATTTTTGTGTGTTTATTACAAATTTAAAATTGATGTATTTCAATGGGAAGCCTAGTTCGTAATGTGCGCAGGCAGGTTGGTCGGGGTGGTGGATGGTTCAAACAACACAGGACTTTCACCCCGGAGACCTGGGATCCCGTACCGCGTTGTACCCTTGCTTTCCACATTATTTTCTTCATATCCACAATCATCCTGTTTTTGTAGCCGGCGTTTGGTGTTTCATATCCCTGTTGTTGCGTGGCACAGAGACCGTGGATCGTGTCCCGGTGCGAGTTGTTGTCACCGTCCCGCGTGTGGCGTTGGATTTCCCCGTTGTTGCGTGCCTAAGAGCAGCTTAGTGTCATGGCAGTTCGTAATATATTTCAGGAACTGGTGTGAGACCGGGTTATACAGTATAAGTACATTCATTAGTATTTTTAAGTACATGTACTGGCTGGACGTAAAACTCTGTTGGAGTTAGAGAGGTTGGAGTTTCTTTCTCTTTCACGCCGCCAGTTTTCCACTTTGGATAATCTTTCTCTCTCTCTACAGCCCTTACCATTACCCGCCCTTCCTCTTCTTCCAGTCGTGTCATCTTGTCCGTACCCCACCTATCTGTTCGGCTACATCTCCAAGATGCTGTAATTTCCTTGGCCCGGCTTGATGTTTTATTGTGAGGCTGAAATTGAAAATGGCCTGTAATGGAGCGAGCCTCGTAGCCCCGGGACCAATTCACAATCTAAATGACTTGCTCCTTTTCAATGGCATCGACTGGAGGGGTCTTTGTGCAGCCTCGTACCTAATCAACCTCTGGTGTGACCCCCAGCTCTCAGGGGCCGCTGTCGGATTAATGATAAAATCATTGGTTCAAACAATTATTCGACCTGAAATGGCTGGCCATTTAATTCTGAAAATTAAAGAATGTGAAATTAATTTTTCTCTGCGCCGTGTTGTAGCAGCGCCACTTATGGCTGAACTCTGCCCCCCGCGCTCTTGATTTCATATGAAAGAGTGCTTTTACTTTATCTAGTTTCTCTCTTTTACCATTTTTCATATCCTCCTTCTGTGTGCATTGTTGCAAATAGCTTCCCAGGTGTCAGAGTAGCAAGGCTTCAGCTATGTGCCTGTCTTTCTATCCTTCTGTCTGCCCATCTGCCTAACTTTCTTTTTATTTGTCTGCAAACCAATCTTTCTCCATGCCTGTTTGGCTATTAGTCATGCTCAATAAATGTTTATATTTGTAGTGTACTCAACAACAATATTTGTGCCCATGGCGCAAAGATGGCTTCAGGTGCATTTGCTATTTTAACAACATGGGCGTTCGATGGGAAATTGACAACTTTGTCAATTAGCAAAGACACTTGCGCCGGATGCAAGACAGGGCCCTTACCCACAAAATCAACAGGATGCGGATCGGCTGCAGATCGGCTGCGCTGTATGTCTGATCATCGTATGTCGTCCTCCAACATCCACCAGGATCTGTTGCGGAACGACTACGGCCGTGACTGACAGCTGAAGTCACAAGGACACACGAGATCTCGCAAATTCACGTAATATAGAACTACAAAAACAACAAGAGTTTGTTCCCATGCAGACGAATAGAGAGTTAACAACTCTATGCTGTGTTTTCAAGGTGTAGAGCAGGGAAATATGATCCGCCGTGAGCATGTTCCATTTGATTTTGAAAATTAACCGGATGTTGTATTTGTTTTTGTGCTCAACTTCCTGTCCCGCATCTGCAGTGTGCTGAATTGCTTCAGAGCTCTCCGGTGTCTGTCAAAAATAGAAGCTCTGCGTAGCTGCGGCGGAGGGCTCCAGATCGCCGGAGCTGGCACGCAGCTGGGACGCAGCCTGTCCACAGTCTGTGGGCGTACACACATTGACTTTAATGAAAACCAAATTACTCCAAAGCCATTCCGGAGCAGATCCGCAGCCGTTCCGCATCCTCTGGAATTTGGGGGTCTGTCGGTTTATCAGTGTTGTCTCTGAGGGGAAGTTTGTCTTGCAGCCAGATGAAACATATAACCCATCACAGACTTAAATATAAGATACATAATTCATACATCAAACATGCAATCTAATGGGGTTACAACAAAATGATAACACAGGCGGATTTACGTTGTTGTTTGGTACCTCATCCTCCTGGGGGCTCTGTGTCAGAAAAATCTTTCTCCAGTTACATGCTGTAGAAACCATTAGTGATGAGTCTAAACATATTTATTACCATCAGCGGACATCTTTGTCAACATCTGCATAATATTTTCACTTCATTTTGAATGACTGAGTTTTGTGTTGCCCTCTAAAAACATAACAAGGTATTGGAGCAATAGCTATTAAATGAGACACCACTCTTTTCTAAGCCGAATAAAAACCATATTTAAAGTCAGATGTTAAAAAATGTAGAATCTTTAATGTTATTCTAGATCTTATTGTATTCTGTATCCTCTATTGGCCATATTGTTTCTTGAGCTATTTGCAAGGTGTTATGGGTGTGGGGTGCTGAAAACTCTCCTTTTTTGGAGGGAGAAGGACGCCTAGAGTGCCACAATTGTAAGAAAGATACGTTACGATTTGGGATACCATGATGTTTTACTTGATGAGGATAACCAAAGACTTGTTTGCCTGGAGATCTGTTTCCCTTCCTCTCTCCCGAACATGGTAATTGAGTTTCAAAGATGGATGGATTATAGATCGTCCGGCTAAACTCTGATGAGCCCTGGTTGGCACTTGTGTCCGTCAAACACCACTTGATTACTGGCTGTGTATTCTTCATCCTCATCATCATCATAATCATTGTTGTCGTCATAATCATCATCAGTCTGCACTCCTCTCTTAAGTCTGAGACAATGGGCTCTCCTAAAAGGCTCCTATTGAACTGGAGCTCACTAGCCTTCGCTGCCTCAGCCGGGTCCTAGGCGTCCTCAGCAGCCTGCAGTATGGCTAGGTAATTACCCAGGGATTGATTCCCCTAACAGAGACCATTTCTTCACCTCCTGCAGAATCACTAAGAGGCTTATAATAAGCCCTGCTCACCTCCATAGCTTCCCAGCTAATGTCTCGGCAAGCCAGAGCCTCTATTGACTTGTTGATGGAGATGCTGGAGCTATGCTAAATGCGGCAGAGCGAGGGGAGGAGACTCTCTCTTCACTGTAGAGACTTGATTATTAAAAGGACGCCAAGTTCTGTTTTCATCACACCTAAGATAAAATATATACGTGCCAGGGAGATTTCTCTCAGAGACATGAATGGAAGGTTTTTCTGGACTTAAAACAATCTTGCACCTTTGCCCCCATGGCTCAGAATTATCTTATGATGTTGGTGACTTATAGAAGGCTCTGGGACAGTGGTGAAAAATAACTGCATTTAAAATGGCAACTAAACTGGAAAGGTTTCAGGGTGTCAAAAGTGAGTCAGGTGACTAGAAAGACCCAAAAGTTTGGCTCACGTTATGCTCCCTTTAAACAAAACCGCCTTCATGGCTTTGCTAATTATAATTCTAAGGATGCAGCAATTTGTTACTTCCAATCTGCCAGTCAGCAGCGGGGCATGAAGAGGGCCAAGAGCCAGAGAGAACAGAGGCTTTCATTCATCCAGTGGAAGCTGGAGCAAGTAACAGAGTACTGTGTGTGTGTGTGTGTGTGTTAGAGATCAAGCTATCTTCCAGTACATCTTCATCACTCATATCAGCCATTCAATAATCATTGTAAAACCTGAAGTTAAAGGCTGTTGCCAATGGTTTCTTTAGTTATCGAGTAATGTGACTATTATTTTCTAGATTGTTGTTAATTGTTTGAGCGAAACTGCCAGAAAACAGTGAATAAATATCTCACAGTTTCCTGATGCCAGAGTTGAATCCTTCAGGTGGTTATTCTTCTCCGATCAACAGCCTATATTCAACTTACTAACACACAAGAGATAAGGTAGCAAATGATCACATTTGGACCCAAAATATAAGAGCTGAAACCAGTGAATGTTAGGCAATTTTTACTTCAAAAGTTTTAACTAAACAATTTACAGTTTTTTCAGTTTCAGTTGTGCTGAAGTTACTGTCAGACTAGATCAAGACAACTCAGGCCAACAAAGGCTAAACCTGATCAGCCAAGGTCAATAATTGCCTTAAATCCGTCAGAAACACACTGTACATTTATTGTAAAACTGATCCAACTTTCTCATCAATTCTTGTAGCTTCTACTCTTAATTACCCTCCCTGAAACTAAAATGTTGAACAAAAGGCTGCTTCTTTCTTTTCCTACAAGGTAAAATGTAAGTAATCTCTGAGAAATCTCAATATGATCACAGTGAATCTACATCAATATTTGCATCTTCAATGTACATTTTCATCTTTTTCAACTGATAATGGATCAAAAACATTCAGGGTTCCTGAGCTCGTTCAGTAAGTGAATACATGAATAAAAAGAAGTATTCTGCAATGTGCTGCAAGTTCACAAGTATGAAAGGACAAAGCAGACCCTGTCTTTCTTCGGTTCCTCTTCTCTTCTCTTCTATAAGAAGAGCATAACATGTGCTGACCTGCATTTCTTTTTTATACCATCAACAAGCCCCTGAACTACTACTGCCCCATTACAAATATACACTTAGGAACATTTATTTTCTCACTCTTAGATTGCTAAATTTAAATGTTTGGCACATCCATACAAGCTCTTCTCTTTTAAGGTGTTTTTATTTCCTGCGTTTGCCGCTCTGCCGTCTCCTGAAAGGTATAAACATTTTCTTTTTTGCCAACGTGCCCGATTTTGTGAACACAGTGCAAACTGCTGACTCTAAGTTTGTTTGTGTGTGTGTTGTGATGATTGTGACTGAGCACAAACATGGTCTCCCAAAGAAATAAGACTTGTTAACTGCAATAATAGTTTTCAACGGGAGAGGACATTTTCGAGAGAATTTCTTGTACTAAAAAGTCTGCAACCTTTTGTAGAAGGTTTATGCAACAACCTTTGGCAGCAAAGTAGTCGACTGCAATTAGCCACTGAATTCTTTCAGACATCCTCACTTTCTTTACCAACTGCTCTGTCCCCTCCCTGCCTGTTTTTCATCGCTTTTTCTCACCCACCCCACCCTCCCAACTGGGACAACCATTTCCCTAATGAGGGGGTTGGTTGGGAAAGCTGTGGGGAGTGAAGCGTGGATGTGACCTCTGGCATAATTGGACACTTATTATTCATGGGACGGGGCCCTGTTTGTGAAAATGTGTGAGTGTTTGTACTCTGAGTAAAAGTATTGCTGTAATGCGGCATTAGGTGTGCTGCAAGCTAGGAACATATATTCATGTTTAGGTTTGTTGATGTTTGTATGTAGAAGTGCTACTTAGCTGTTGTTTTCTGAGTGGCTTGAAACTAACAGTGCATGTGTGTTGGTTGGGGGGGCAAGCAGTTTCTAAGGCAGCTCTGTCCTGCTCTCTGACTGAAGCACATTGTTCCAGATCAAGGGATGGGAATGGGGCCCTTGGCATCAGGGGAAAGATGAACACACACTCAGACACACTCAGACAGACACACACTAAAGACACGCACATATACAGTATGAACAAGAGGAGCAACTCATCATGACACAACCCAGCATCTATTAATAGTGCGTGTGACAGGCCAGTCAGCGCCAGTGTTGATAGAAAACACCAATCATCTGACTCACATGTTCTCTGCTCCCCAGTCTGCTGTTAAACTGTAAATATGTTATGGCTTAAAAGCACTTGGGTGGATCCGAAACCGTTTCTTTTTCCTCCCCCTCCTTCCTTCCAATGTTAAAGCTGACGTTACAGGTAAATTCAGAATTCATCAAAATATGCAAATATATCTTGTATATACCTACTCCAAAATGCACAGTAATAACGTTGGTCAAATCATAACATATGCTACATCACAAGCAGAGGAAGTTCTGCATACTACATTGTTTCTTGCGAGGCTTTTGCAGAGGCTGGGTACCATACTGTGTCTTTATTTGTATTAGCAGCAGTTTCACCATCGCCTTGGACAGTCAGCAGACATTACATTAACATTCATTTTTCAGATGCCGGTGTCCAAAGCAACTTACAAAAAGTGCGTTTTAATCTAAGAAGAATCAAGTAAACTTCCAAATAAAGCTAAAACTTGCAAAAAATAATTAGAAAATTAAGAAATTGAGTAATAAAAAGTATTTTTGTGTTTATCACTTATTCCTTACCTATAGGTAAGGAATAAGTGATAAATATAAACACAAAAATACTTTTTATAATATATATATATATATATATATATATATATATATATATATATATATATATATATATATATATATAATTATAATATAATTATCGAAAGGCGATTTAATGATCAATGGTGACTGAAATTTCTCATTTCAACACGTTTCGCCATCACTGACAGGTGAAGTGTTGTTGCTATGGACACCAACATCATATTTTTTGCACTATTTGCAAGGATGTATTACTCAAAGGGCCTTCCAGAAGCAGGGGCCCGTAGTCTTATAATCCGTCAATGACTTTATGAAGTTTAAAAACCAAATTTTGTGCGTGTGTTTGTGTGTGTGTGTGTGTGTGTGTGTGTGTGTGTGTGTGTAGCCTCGGGACAGTGTAGTAGTTTTGGCCTCCCACCTCATCACATGGTTGAGGACAGGTCAGCTGTGGGTGGCCTGAGTAAAGGTCAGCTAGCTTAGCAAGCAAACAGGAGGGGTGTGTGTGTTTGATCAGACCATTCTCTGTGTGTGTGTGTACATGTGTGTGTGTACATGTGTATGTGTCAGACCTTGGGACACAGTGCTTTCTTTCTCCTCCTGAAGCTGCATTGGCTTCTGGGTAATGGCTGACTCAACTCTGTGTCCCAGACACCATTGAATAACACACACACACACACACACACACTTCCTTTCCCCTACCTTCCCTTCCCTTCCAGTAAACCTTCTCCAAAAACTACCACGACCACCACCATTGCAGAACATTCAGCGTTACCATGGCGTTTCCTCTTTTTTTTTAATGGCATCCCCGCTGACCTGTGACATCATCAGGGGAAGTGACAGTTGATTGGTGCTCCGGTAACCATGACACATGATGACGCAGGGCTTCTGTTAACTAGTATGGGCAGGACTGGGTCAGTAACTGTGGGAATGACAAAGTAAGCTGGAATGGCTGTAAATTACAGAAGATAGAAGTGGAGTGAAGTCAGGAACGACATAATATACCACATGGTAGACTGTGATGTTCACACAGCTAGTTGTTTAAAAAAAACATCAAAGTGGTTCTATAATCATTGTTAATCATAAGATTATTGGTTTATTCAATTGTAATCAGTCCTAATTAGACTAATAGTAAAATGTGCTAAGCATCACAATCCTTGAATAGCAGTTAAAGGGGTCGTTAAATGGTGCAGAAATCAAGTGACTGTGGATGGTTTTATGGCTAGTTATAATAAAATATAATGTGTATTAGTATTCACAGTTTTATGTTACAGCAGCTTCATACACAAGGAACATAAGGATATTTCTCTCAAGCACTTGGGATATTCTCCAATAAACACATTGATGAATACATTTAGTGATCTAGTGCAAAAAAGGGAACCTTTACAAATTTAAGGCACAGATTAATACATTTCCTTTCTACTTTAATTGTTTATTAGCTACATATTTCTTCAATCAGTTCTGGATTTTTGTGCACTGACGCGTCTTCTTTCAATGGGGCTGCAGTAGAGGACAGTGTTCGAACTAACGTTTCCCGTCTCTGTCCTTTTTCAGTAATTCTGAAAAAGTGCTTGGTGCTTCAGTGAGGATATAAGAGATAGAAATGTACGCTTCACGTTAAAACGAAAATGAGCCCAGATCCACCTTCAGTGTGGTTTAATATTTTGGATGGCTGTGAGAAGGTCAACGCTCAGATAAAATTAACCATGTGACTTCCTGCAAAAGAGTCATGGAATACCTTCCAATATAGGGATCTAGTCATAAAAAGCCCGGAACAATGTAACATGTCCTGGACAATAATGACTTCTGGGAATAGTTTAAATCTCCAACACAACGTTCATTACAGGCGTCACAAGTCCCCTGAATTAATCTTGTTTGATCACTACAACAACTGGCAACTGATATTTTGGGTCTGTTTCGGGATGAGTTGAAACTGGTGCTGTGGACATAATTATGCCAGTCAGTAAAGCTAGCTATAACAGCTGAAACAAGATGTGTTATTTTTAACCTTCAGATCCAATTCAGTGATGGCAGCAACCCGTTCTCACACAGAAAATAACCTTTTTAAGAAGATTGTGCAAGACAGCTCATAACGACTCGTTGTTATAAGCTGCCACCCTTTGTGACCGCAGTAATTATCACAGGAGCAAAGAGTGCCAAATTCTGCGTTGGTCGAACAAACACAAGACTTTCACTCAGGAAAACAGGCTTCATGTGCCATTTGAAACCAAAAGTCAGCTGTCTATTTTGAGATAGTTAAAGGTGTATAATCAATTTTTGTCTGTTACCCTTACATCCTCATTTGAGGATTTTTTTGGGTGATTTATTTCAAGCCAATTCCTGATGTTTTACTAATCCTTTGTTTTGATCTGTCATTTTGGGAGTCAGAATAAATTGATCTATTCCGTAGTGGATGGATGGATGGACTTTTCCTTACAAACAGCATGTTACAAGGACATACACATACATTTAGAATACAGTTTACAACCTACATACTGTACATAGTAATACAAAATAAATAAACCATTAAATATTAGCTATCAGGGTGTGTTGGATGGCAGACATTGTGATAAGGATTTTGAGTAGCATTAATTTATTTAAACAAACTGTAAAAAATAAATTCTTGGAAAAAGTTTGCATAGAAAACCTGAGATAGCATGTACAACACAGTGAGTGGTCACATCCTCATCCTCATCTTCATCACCATCTTCACCCAGACCTGCTCAACATGGCTGAGCCTTCTCTCTTTCTGAGTGTGTTGGTCTGTCTCTCCCTGGCCGTGTTGATGGCGACAGGAGACAGTGTCGTGCTGGCAGGTGCATGCCACCAAATTACTATCCACACACACACACACACACACACACACACACACAAAGCAGGCCTCTCCTGTGCTGAGAAGGCTGCCATTATCATATCAAAGCGTCTCTCACAGAGACGTGGCAGCGCTTCAATTTAAGCAATTAATGCAGAGAGAGACTCTGTCACACAGCCCAGCATCCCCC